>NC_067126.1:10633555-10799396 GCF_021347895.1 Acanthochromis polyacanthus | reverse complement strand
AACCTCAGTCTTGCATAACTGACCTGATCTTTCCCAGAGAATCTGAAAGTACACACATTTAAACTGTAACACTCCTCTTCTGCAGTAATGACAGCTGAAACCTGAGCTATACTATAGATGTCATTTGTAATATGACTGTTTCTGCTAAATCAGTTTGAGTATTCTGTGTAATATTTTACTTTCAGGTGTATATAGAGTGCAATACTTTGTTTTTCAGCCCTAGTATTTAGCTTTCATGTTTCATTACTTATATACCGCCCTACAGAAATCCATCATGGAGCAACCGATGAAGAGTAAGCTGACCGATGACACTCTGAAACCCAGGAGTAGCCACAATGCCGCCTCTCCACCCACAAGGATGAGCGTCTGTGTAGTAAAACCTTCACATAAACAGCACTACAGGGAGGTTTTCACTGAGATCTCCTCTGACTGCAGTCCACTCATGAAGATGAGGATCTCTGACATGACGCCCCTCAGAATAACCTCAGACTTCTCCTCCTCAAAAAGACTGGTTGAAGTCGTTGAGACCCCGCCCAAAGTCTGGATCATCGGGTCCAGCTACATCCGACGAGCAGAGGACGCGGCCCCCAAAGAGTTCGGGGCCAATCTGGGTCTGAACGCCAGAGTCCACTGGTTTGGCAAAGGAGGCCTGAGATGGAGCGGCGTCATTCCCCGTTTCTACGCCGAGCTGGCCCAGCAGTCTCCCCCCGACGTTTTGGTGGTTCACGCTGGAGGCAACGATCTCGGACTCGTGTCTCCGATGGAACTCCAATGGAAGCTTCGCTGGTCGGGTTATTGAGCACCACTCCCTCAGACACTTTGAGAAGGTGTTTTCTTCCGGATGGGGTGCACTTTAACCAGCGGGGGAACAGAATCTTCTTGACCAAGATCCGTAATGACATCAGGGAGATTCTGCAGCCAGCTGCCCCAAGCAACAGGTAAGCTGTAGATAAAGTCATATATGATATTATTTTTGTTTTTAGAATAATTTCTGCTCCACCAGCTTTGATTTTCCTTCAAGTTTAACAGCATAAATCAAGGACATAATAAAATAAAACAACAAAAAAGCTATTTTAGCTCATGTAAAAGTTGAAATATGCATATTACTAAAATACAAAAATGTCTTTATCTTCTGCAAATCATGAAGAGCCAGTCTACACCAGGACACCATTATTTATTTGCTTTCTTTTCTTTCAGTTATTTTGTTCTTTATTGTGCTTATATATATATATATGTGTATATAATAAAAATATTAAAACATATAAAATATTTGTCAATAATGTACTATGCTGTGTCACCAAATACCCTGATATCTTTATGGTTTTCTTATCCTTTGATCTTCCTCAGCCTTGGCACATATAATCCCAAATCCTATATTTTACGATTTTAAATTCATTGAATAAATAGTTTTATTAACCTTTCACCTTTACAGCCAAAAACCTTTCTTTGGTGTTTATTTAGAACATAACTGAAGTGCAGTGCAGTCCTTCCATCTCAAATCATCAAATTATAATTGCAGTTGTTGCTCGACCACCTCTGATTTACCTCAACATTGGTATTAATAAAGCTGTTGAAAGTGGTTTCATGGGCTTTTTTTTTTCATAAATGTATCTCAGAAAGTATTTATATATCTATTTAATCATAATCATAGCTTATGATTTAAAAGTTTCAGGTAAATCAGAGATGGCACATTGTCACTGTTGTCAAAGTTTATAATTTATATTTGAAATGAAAACTTCTTATCTGTGTGGAATCTGAGTTTAAATAAAGGTTGAATGAATATGAAGGAGAGTAAATCTTTTAAGCAGGAAAAAATGATTCTTTTCTGTACAGGGGAGTGTATTAAAGGGTTAATGAACAAAAGAATATAGTTTTTAAAATTCTACAGTAACATATTGATATTATAAAAAATATATTTTTTTCATGTCTGTTTCTGATGTGTGGTTTCATTTTAATCCCCAACTATCAAAACATACATTTCAGTAATGGTGAAAAAGAAAAAAAAAGTTTTCATGGCTCCAAACTCCACGATCTTTTACATATTTAACTATTTACAACCTCTACAAACTTTTTCACTTTACTCCATGGGTCACCTCTAGAAGCTTGTTTCACCATGCTGAATGTATCTTCCAACAACTTGTTCCTCTGTACATCATTTTTGAGCCATGCTGCATTTATTTTATTGATCCAGTATGTTTTATTTTCCTCTCGTTTTTTCTTGTCGTCTCCTCTCTGCTTTGTGGTCAAAGTAATTTAATATTTAGTCCCAATTGGATATCATTTAAATAAGCATCAAACAATGAATCAAATCATCTGTATCTGTCCTTTGCATTGTCTTCATTAGCAGCCTGCTAGCTCAGTTGCCATGACAACGTGTTATTTTCCGAATCTCTGTCTCAGTATGAAAGAATTCTGGAACTCAAGTTAAACTTTTGAATGCTCAGTGAATTTTGTTTCTGGACAAGGACACAAGCAAACAAGGACAGAAGCATCAAACATCTTCTCCCGAGAGTCAACACCATTTCTGACAGCCAACCGACAGAAAAGACATCTTCTTTTGACAGCTTTCTTTTCCATTAAGGTAAGTAAATAGTTTTCTCATAACAAAATACACTTTAAACATTAGCTCGACTTTCAGTACTGAACAAACTCGATATTTTTAAATGAACATCGAAGGCAAACAATCCAGTTTCCTTCTTACCAAAGCTCCACACTTGAACACTTTAATCTAATATAAGACACATTTTAACCTCAGTCTTGCATAACTGACCTGATCTTTCCCAGAGAATCTGAAAGTACACACATTTAAACTGTAACACTCCTCTTCTGCAGTAATGACAGCTGAAACCTGAGCTATACTATAGATGCCATTTGTAATATGACTTTTTCTGCTAAATCAGTTTGAGTATTCTGTGTAATATTTTACTTTCAGGTGTATATAGAGTGCAATACTTTGTTTTTCAGCCCTAATATTCAGCTTTCAGGTTTCATTACTTATATACCGCCCTACAGAAATCCATCATGGAGCAACCGATGAAGAGAAAGCTGACCGATGACACTGAGATCTCCTCTGACTGCATGAAGATGAGGATCTCTGACATGACGCCCCTCAGAATAACCTCAGACTTCTCCTCCTCAAAAAGACTGGTTGAAGTCGTTGAGACCCCGCCCAAAGTCTGGATCATCGGGTCCAGCTACATCCGACGAGCAGAGGACGCGGCCCCCAAAGAGTTCGGAGCCAATCTGGGTCTGAACGCCAGAGTCCACTGGTTTGGCAAAGGAGGCCTGAGATGGAGCGGCGTCATTCCCCGTTTCTACGCCGAGCTGGCCCAGCAGTCTCCCCCCGACGTTTTGGTGGTTCACGCTGGAGGCAACGATCTCGGACTCGTGTCTCCGATGGAACATGCCGCCAACATCCAGGCTGACCTGGTGCACCTCCACAAGGCCTTCCCCTCCATGGCCATCGTCTTCTCAGCCATAAACGAGCGTAAGGCTTGGAGATACGGGAAGCCTGTCAAGATCAACGCTGACCGTAAGATTGTCAACAGATACATCAGCAAGACTGCTGGAAGCTTCGCTGGCCGGGTTATTGAGCACCACTCCCTCAGACACTTTGAAAAGGTATTTCTTCCGGATGGGGTGCACTTTAACCAGCGGGGGAACAGAATCTTCTTGACCAAGATCCGTAATGACATCAGGGAGATTCTGCAGCCAGCTGCCCCAAACAACAGGTAAGTTGTAGATAAAGTCATATATGATATTATTATTGTTTTTAGAAGAATTTCTGCTCCACCAGCTTTGATTTTCCTTCAGGTTTAACAGCATAAATCAAGGACATAATAAAATAAAACAACAAAAAAGCTATTTTATCTCATGTAAAAGTTGAAATATGCATATTACTAAAATACAAAAATGTCTTTATCTTCTGCAGATCATGAAGAGCCAGTCTACACCAGGACACCATTATTTATTTGCTTTCTTTTCTTTCAGTTATTTTGTTCTTTATTGTGCTCATATATATATATATATATATGTGTATATAATAAAAAATATTAAACCATATAAAATATTTGTCAATAATGTACTATGTTGTGTCACCAAATACCCTGATATCTTTATGGTTTTCTTATCCTTTGATCTTCCTCAGCGTTGGCACATATAATCCCAAATCCTTTATTTTACGATTTTAAATTCATTGAGTAGTTTTATTAACTTTCCACCTTTACAGCTAAAAACCTTTCTTTGGTGTTTATTTAGAACATAACTGAAGTGCAGTGCAGTCCTTCCATCACAAATCATCAAATTATAATTACAGTTGTTGCTCGACCACCTCTGATTTACCTCAACATTGGTATTACAGTTTTTCACAATTGCTCAAACACATTTCTTGAAACCTCTACCCATTTTCTCAAAACCTTAAACACAAATCCAAAAATTCAAACTGCATTCACAAAACCTCAGACTTTTCTGTCAAAAATCAAACTATCACCTCAAAACCAGTTCTCCTGTGTTCAAAACCAAACTATGCGTTCAGATCTTACACACAGCAAATAAAAACATGTTCACCTCAGATCATTCATTAGACACTACATGAAATAACTTAGGACACAGCACAAAGTCCATGTAGTGAACAGCAAATGTTTATTTTACTGTAAATGCATTTAGCAAAAAAATAAATAAAAAATCATCCAAGTCAAAGTAATATCTAAATTCACTTTCATAACAAAAAATAAATACAAAACAAACTAAACAAAAGCACACTACTGCATAGTCACGGTCATTGAGATTCAGTCTCCAACATCTTTTCTTTGTGCGGGGTCTGGCCAGAGGACTTCATCGACAGCGCAGGTGTTCCACCACTTCAGAACCACTTGGTGTAGGAAAAAACGAGTCTATTCTTGATTTCCTCAAAAGGTTTATTGCAGCATATTTCTCCTGTTGCATTTTTTCAGCGCGGCTAAAGCATGAGCACATTTTCCAAACAGGAACAGCCTTGACCAAT
Source organism: Acanthochromis polyacanthus (assembly GCF_021347895.1). NCBI lineage: Eukaryota > Metazoa > Chordata > Actinopteri > Pomacentridae > Acanthochromis > Acanthochromis polyacanthus. Next base: position 10,794,394 of record NC_067126.1, on the reverse strand, counting down.
CACTGGTCTTCAGAGAAAACAACCTGTTGGGTGTGGCTGCCACCTAGTGGTGCAGATGTATAATTACATCATAAAATAAACAGTTGAACTTTTAGCATTAAACAATTAATTATAAACGTTTTAGCAATATTTGGACATTGTTTAGCATATCACTTATTCAAGTGCTACAATCCTCCCCTGCTAAACAAATGTTGTCCCTAACATTAGCTAAATAAGAACATGAAATGTCTGTTACACGTGACTTTAAGATTGGTTTAAACTAGGATTAGAGTAAACAATTTGACAGTGCATGGAGATCACTTTTGCCATAGGAACCTTAGGTGATATAATCACGTTTTTCATGGCATAAAAACATCAAGCCTATAACCATGTTTAGTTTATCCCAATATTACTAGCATTAATTTACTCTAAACAGGTGTCATTATCACTTAATTCTACTCCGGAGCCTTTTCATTTAGATAATAACCTTCTTTAGACATATCAATATTCCAAATGTCACTTAACCCAATTTTTGTCATTTACCATCTCAAAAATTTGAAGTTTCAAATGCATATGTCACAGTAATAATCATGGCATTTACCCATACATTTCACATTTTAACAGAATGAGAGAATAACCGGTTCAAACAAATGTCTATGTCACAGTTCAATAATAACCCACTGGCACATATGCTGGATAGTAAGGTATCTGTGGAGCTATCCAAGGTATTCCAAACTGTCCATATAACGGGGTCACTGCATTGGCGTACAGCGGATTAGCGGCGAGACCAATGACTCTCTGACCTGGCTGACCAAGTGCATCATAAGTCAAAGTCTCTCTTGGACGTCGCTCTCTTTGAGATCGTCTCAGTACCGTATCCAACTGTTCTGTGCCCATTTCAATGGATTTTGCTGGCAAAGACACAGTCTCGACTGGTTCTGAAATGTTCATGTCTGTATGGGTTTGTTCGTTTCCAATGTCCACATGGAACTCCTCAGCCTCTGCTCTGAGCTCATGGTTGTTCACTGCTTGCTCTTGAGCATCATCAGGGTTTTGTGGCTCATTGGTTTGGTCAGGTCCGGGAAAGGGTATAGGTACCCCAGAGTCCTTTGTAGGCTGATGGTGGCGGCGGCACCTTACTCTTTGAGTCCAACATTGTTCATCATCATCTGAGCTTTCCTCATACTCAGAGCTGTTTCTCATGTCTTTGTCCTTTCGTTTGTGTTTTGGCTTAGAGGTACTTGGCTCAGTCCTGGTGACTTGGGGAAGTGGCAAAGCATTACAGGGCATTAACATGTTACGATGCAGGATACGACCACGTCCTGTACCACACTCAGGTTTTACCTCATAAACAGGGCTGTTATCACCCTTTTGAGAGATCACTACATGAACCCGATCCTCCCAATATGAGCGCAACTTTCCTGGGCCTCCCCTCTCAGACATGTTCCTGACTAGAACCCTGTCCCCAGGTGAGAGTACAACGCTTTGTCTCTTTCGATCGTAATGTGACTTTCCTCTTGCGAGGCTCTTTCCAATGTTTTTGGATGCAATGTCATATGCCTCTTTCATCTGTCGTTGCCACTTTTGAGCATATTCCTCATGTGTTTTACATTCATTTGTCTCTTCAAGTCCAAAAATTAAATCTATCGGAAGACGTGGATGTCTACCAAAAAGTAAGTAAAAGGGTGAGTAACCTGTTGATTCACTAGTTGTACAATTATACGCATGAACAACTTTGTTTACATAGTCACTCCAGTTTCCTTTCTTTTCCTCATCTAGGGTCCGCAGCATAGAAAGCAAGGTACGATTGAACCTTTCCGCTGGGTTCCCCTGTGGATGGTATGGTGTAGTTTTTGAATTAGCCACTCCTGTATACTTTTGAAGCTGTTTGAATAACTGATTCTCAAATTCCCTACCTTGGTCATGGTGTAGTTTGCAAGGAAAATTATACTTTAAAGAGAAATCATTGAAAATCTTATCTGCAGCAGTTTTGCCAGATTTGTTACGAGTAGGATAAGCTTGGGCAAACTTTGTGAAGTTGTCATGTATCACCAAGATATACTCATACCCTCCCCTGCTTTTTTCAAGGTGAAGATAATCTATAGAAACCATTTCAAAAGGTGCAGTAGCGGGTACATGACACATAGGAGCCCTACTCTGAACTGTAGGTTTCTTCTGGATGTTGCATTTGCATACCTTTGTAATGAAAAACTCAATATCTTTCAGCATATTAGGCCAATAAAACCTACTTCTTGCTAAGTTCATTACACGGTCTACTCCGAGGTGACCCATTTCACAATGAAGGTATTTGTACACAAGTTCTTTGTATGACTCCGGGAGTACAATTTGAGTATAAGTTACAGTTTTTCTCATCAACAACCCTTCATCAGAAACAAAAAGCTTTTTCCACTCATGCAGCAACTGTTTCACCTTAGAGTCCTTGTTCACTGATGCTTTGTCAAAGTTGTCTCCTGCTTTCTTTAGACTGAGGACATGAGCAATGGCTGGGTCCTGCAACTGAGCCTGTAACAGTTCCTGTTTTGTGATTTCCACATCCGGTGTATTGTCCACTTGGATCTCATTTACCTGTGGGTCACAAGTCACTGCAGAGATCCAGTCCACGTTTTGCTCTTTCTGTATTTCAACAGCGTTCAGTATAGCATTCAGCACTTCAGGTGAACACTGCTCAGTACACTCTGCCATGTAGGAGTCCATACTGGCTGGTGATCTGGACAAAAAGTCAGCATCAACATTACTTTTCCCAGGTCTGTATTTCAGTGTTATGTTAAAGTCAGCCAACTCGGAAACCCATCTGTGTCCGGTTGCATTCAATTTGGCTGTGCTTAAAACATAGGTCACAGGATTATTATCGCTATAGACTGTCACTGATGGAGCATAAAACAAGTAGTCTCTGAAGCGCTCTGTGACGGCCCACTTAAGTGCCAGAAACTCAAGTTTCCCTGAATGCAATCTGTAGTTTCTCTCAGCCTGTGTTAATGTCCTTGATCCATATCCGACCACTCGTAATTTACTCTCCTGTCTCTGGTACAAAACTGCACCAAGCCCTTCCTCCGATGCATCAATATGGAGAATAAAAGGATCCTCAAACCTGGGGTAAGCTATAACAGGTGGATTAGTCAAAACATCTACCAAGTAGTCGAGTGCTTTTTGATGAGTGGTAGTCCACACAATCTTCTGGGTGGGTGCAGGGTGTCCTGCCTTAGCCGACCGTACCTGTGGTTGTGAGTCTTGAGCTTCGGATGAAAGCAAACCATACAAACACTTTGCATGTCTTGAAAAATCCTGTACATAGCTTCTGTAATACCCTAAGAACCCTAATAGTTTGCGGAGTTCTTTGATGTTTGTTGGAGGGGTGTTTTTGAGGGCTTGTACTGCTTGTACCTCCTTATTGTCCATTTTATAACCTTGTGCCGAAATTATTTTGCCCACATAACGGACCTCACTTTTAAACAAGTCACATTTGTCAGGTCTCAGTTTTATTCCCCAAGCTTGCTGCCGCTTGAGAACAGATCTTAAGTCCTCAATGTGTTGTTCAAATGTTCGACTGTACACTAAAACATCATCCAAGTATGGAGTACAGATTTTGTCCCTTAGACCTTCCAGACTCTCCTCCATACTGCGCTGAAACGCTGAGGGTGCATTGGTGAGACCGAATGGAATTCTGTTCCATTCGTACAGTCCCCAAGGCGTTGTAAATGCTGTGTATTTTCTTGAGTCATTGCTGATTTCACCTTGATGATACGCTTTGCCTTGGTCAAGCACACTAAACCACATGTTGCCGCCAAGTCCATCAAGTATTTCCTGAATGCGTGGTATAGGATGCCTGTCTGGGATGGTCTTCCTATTGAGGCCCCTATAGTCAATACAGAGTCTCAGACTTCCATCACGTTTTCTTACGCACACCACTGGAGAAGCATAAGGTGAGGTTGATTTGCGAATAAAACCTTTATTCAACAAGTCCTGGATGTGATTTTTCACTTCATCATAAAGAGCACGAGGTACTGCATTGTAGGCTTTTGCTACAGGAATCTCATCGGTCAGCTTAATGTCCATTTTTAAGTTTTTGATGTAGCCTACTTCATCTTTGTGCTTGGCAAATGCACTTGACTCCTCCTTAAGCATCTCCATGACAGCAGCCAGCTGTTCCGAGGTAAGGTGACCCAAATTGACGGGGGGGTCCCAAGTCTTCTCAGGTGAGCTAGGTGAGTTTGGGTGGTTTTCAGCTACAACTGAACTAACCTGACTTTGGTCAAGATTCACTGAAAAGCAATGTGTTGCCCTCTCAATGCTGCCTATTAAAGTCTTTGCTGGCAAAATCATGTTTTGTCGTATTTGTGACATGAATCTTAGCTTTTCGAGTAGGGCCTGAAACACTTATTAACTGGCAGTTAAACTTTAGTCCTTCGTCTAAATTTAAGTTTTCATCTGGCTCAAAAAGCATTTCAGTTTTTACTTTTAAGTCTGTTCTGATAGGACAGCTAATGCAGTGTAATTGTCCACTTGGCACTACAACGGCTGTGCGTCCTGTTCTGACTGGATAGGTAATTGTGTCATCAGCAGTTGTCTGAATAAGATTTAAAAGTGCCTCTGCTTTTCCTGCTCCAACTTTTAGTGAACTTCTCAGTAAAGACACTGTGTCACTAGACTGAGTAGGATTTTGCTTAAGCAGTTCTTCAATGGCATTAAACCCTATTATTGGTTTTTGCATGATGTCACGACTCACTAAGATTGGGACTAGAACTTCATCCTGAGCTGACGCTTTACCTTTTGAATCACAAAGGCTAAGGCTAACTTCTACCCAGCCTTGAAAGGGGATTTCAGATCCATTTACTGCTCTCAGATCTAGAAGCTCATCACCGCTTAGTAAATCACTGATTGGATGAATTTTCAAATCAGGTAAGTTATTTGACTTCCACAGTGCACTCATTATTGAAACTTGGGCACCTGTGTCCCATAGTGCTTGAGTTTTACACTTGTTCATTTTACACCAAACTAGACACTTTTTGCCTACTAGCTGTGCAACTCTTTTGCGTTTTGTACAAGGGTTAAACCTGCTGTACTGTTCATCTCTAGTTTTGGCATTTAACATTTCAGTATTTTGTAACACTTTTTGCTTGTTTTGGCTTAACTCTGTTTGTGGGTCATTGGATGCTTTGGGGATTCTGCCATTTTGGGACTTTGGTTTTGGAGCTGCGGCTTGTCCCACAGTCACAGCCTCCGCCAGTTTCCCTGCTTCTGATTCCCTCCTACTCTACATCCTTTTGTCCAGTGAGAATCACTACCACATTTGAAACAATGGTTACAGTCCTTGTTCTCTTGTTGACATGCCGAACATTGTCTTTTCTGCCTCTGAATTGGCTTTTTGTATGTTTTATTTGGCTTGTCACCATCATGTTTAATGTCACGTTGAACAGTCTGCACAAGTGAAGCTACCTGACCTGTAAGCTCTCTGATTGCAGAATTACTTTCTTCTAGTTTAGAAAATAATGAGTTGTCTTTGGTGGGTTTGTTTGATTTCGCTACAGGTTGGCTAATACAGGAGTCATTAACTGTATCAGTCTGTTCAACTGCATTTAGTCCTGCTCTAAAAGCTGACTTATTTGCTTTTGTTTTAAGAGCTCTCTCACTTTCATTGTATTGTGCAGTTTGCATTTTCATTAAGAGTAGCTCATCACTACTATTTTGATCCTGTAAATAAATCCTCATTTCTGCTCTCACATTGTCATTTAACAGTCCTGTCATAATTGACTGAAAACATTGACTTCGAACAAGCTCTTTGTTGTATTTCAGGCTAGACTGAGTACGTTCTGATGCAAAAAGGATTTTCTGACGTAAATCCAGCACTCTAATCAGAAACTCAAGAGGTGTCTCATTTGCTGCCTGTGTTGCTTTGGTAAGCTGTTGATATAACACAGTTGCATCTGTCTCAGCATAATGAGCTCTTAGTACTTGTCTCAGGTTGGTCAAAGTGAGGTCTGCTTTTCCTTCTAAATAGCTCCTTAGCTTCAGTCCAGGGCTTATGGCACGAACCACAGCCTCCACTATCTCAGTTTCAGGGTAGCCCTTTCTCAAGCCACTTTCAATCTGGTGCTCCAAACTACTGAAACTCAAGGTCTCTCTAGATGTTGATTCACTCACGTGACCATTAATCCTGAAATCTTTGCGGAATCCAACTGAAGAAGCATTACAGCAGCTGTTGCTATTGATAGAGTCTCTCCCTCTGCGCTGAGTCCCGCTGTCCCGCATCGTCCTGGGGGCCTCGTGGTGCTGCTCCAGCGACGCCTCCGCCGCTGTAGGTCGGTCCTCACCCGGCGCCTGGTCCGCTGTGGCGAGCTGCTCCGTGCGTGCAGTCTCCGGGGTCGCCTGGGCTGCTGTTCCTGCACCGACAGCTGATGACCGTGCCAATATCAGCGCGTCCAGCACATCATTTAACTCCAATAGCACAGACATGCCCTCGTCTTCACTTTGTAAAAGCTCATCTCCATCACAAAATTCAATTATGAGCTTAACAAGAGCTCTGCGACTTTTACTCTTGATATTTTCATTGTCTTTTGCAGTGATATTACAAAGTTCACATACTCTTAGCAGTTCTTGTACATATAGTCCGCATATTTTCTGCTCCAGTTGCAACATAAACTCTTCACGGTGCTCAGACATGCTTGCAAAATGTCCTTTTCCAATGAATATGACCAAAAAAAACAAAAAAAACAACACGGTTTGTGTCGCACTAGCTAGGCTTATGTTATAGCTTAGCCGTTAGCCTCTCGCTCTGGCACACTTTTTACCGTCTTTTTGTTGCTTTATTTTCAGTCTCTCTCTCCATGAGGTAATCCAAAAAATACATCTCGGTGGGACCTCCAAATGTTACACCACTTCAGAACCACTTGGTGTAGGAAAAAACGAGTCTATTCTTGATTTCCTCAAAAGGTTTATTGCAGCATATTTCTCCTGTTGCATTTTTTCAGCGCGGCTAAAGCATGAGCACATTTTCCAAACAGGAACAGCCTTGACCAATCACTGGTCTTCAGAGAAAACAACCTGTTGGGTGTGGCTGCCACCTAGTGGTGCAGATGTATAATTACATCATAAAATAAACAGTTGAACTTTTAGCATTAAACAATTCATTATAAACGTTTTAGCAATATTTGGACATTGTTTAGCATATCACTTATTCAAGTGCTACACAGGCAATGTTTTCCCTTGCCAGACAACGGGGGAAGAACCCTCTGGTGGGCCGAACCCAGCCTTGACAAGACTCTGCAGTTATCTCATCACAGGCCTGTTCCATTGCCTCGAAAAAATTTTCCCTGGTGTAGGGCTGTTGGTCATAGACCTTCCACCACCATGCAGAGAAAAACTCCTCTATTGGATTCAGGAAGGGGCTGTAGGGTGGAAGGAAAACCTTGATGAAGCGCTGGTTGTTAGTGAACCACTCACGAATCAGGACAACATGGGGAAACCTCACATTGTCCCAAACTATGACATATATAGGATGCACTTCTTGCTGATTCTGCTGCTCACGTTCAGTCATAACATTCTGCAGACCACCTACAAATGCCAGGAGATGTTCAGAGTTGTATGGCCCCAGGTTTGCATGACAGTGGAGAACCCCCCTGTTACTTATGGCTGCACAAAGGGTGACATTGCCACCACGCTGGCCAGGGACTTCCACAATGGCACGTTGACCAATTATGTTCCTGCCTCTCTGCCTCCTTTTTGCCAGATTGAACCCTGCTTCATCTATGAAAATGTATTCATGGGGCCTTTCCATGGAATCCAGTTCAAACACTCTCTATAAAAACAGATAAAAAAGTAGTTTAGTACAGTAAGTAATACAGAAAGACAAACTACTTCAATAGTGTATCTACAGTAGGCACTCCAGATTTACATACAACATAGTTTACAGTACTGTAAAAGGAGCAACTGTATATTTTTGCAACTCTGTATTTTTAAATGAACATCGAAGGCAAACAATCCAGTTTCCTTCTTACCAAAGCTCCACACTTGAACACTTTAATCAAATATACGACACATTTTAATAAAGCGACTTCTGTCTTCGATGAATCAAACCGTTTGTTCCATGTCTATGTCTGGAAGCAACACCTCGCAGGTGTGTTTGTTATTTTAAGATCTTCTCTGCAGGGGAACAGTATCTTGTGGTCAATGTTGGTAAATGTCTGAGTTGTCTCTTTTGTTTTTTGGGTGTGAGAGGTCAAAGCTGGGGTAACACATCATAAGCCAGCTCGCAACAAACTTTATAAGAAATAACAAAATAATACAGTTTGACTATGTTATGGTAAGTTGGGATTAAATGTGATTATATAATAATTATATGAATAAGAATCAGCTTAGTGATACAGTTTGATTATATGATCAGATGAGTTGTGATTTAAGGTAATTATATGCTGATCAACTGGGTTATGATTGATGGAAATAAGAGATAGAATATAATAGGATATTGATTAAATATAAAACAAGAGAATATTTCCCACAAGTTTCATATGCATTGATGCATTACTTCAGTATTTTTCAATGTGTCTGTACCTTCTAAAAACTAATTTTGCACCAACAAAAAACACTGATAATATAAAAGTACTTGGAATATAACTAACAACCATCTGCATGAACTGAAAGAAGTTGCTAGTACTTTTCTGCTGATCACAGAGCAGCTTGACGGCAGAAAACGGTATGAAATGCTCATTTACATTTAAATCAGTTCAGAAAAAGTAATCGAGCAGAAAGCAAGTGTAAGTACAGCTGTATTCAAAGTTGTTTTTTTGTTGAAGAAGACAAACCCACAGCCAAGGCAGGAAATGTAGGATTAAAACTGAACATTAACATTTATAAAATGATGAAAAGTGAAATGAAAGGTTCATTTCATCTGTTTTTTCACCACTTTCAACTCTAAAATGGTTTACAGCACAGACTTCCTGCATATAACCAGCCAAATGAAAATTGCACTCAACTAATGATGAAGGATAACAACCTAAAGTTACGTGAACAGAAATGTGGAGGTTCCTTTATGCCTTCAGACATAGATTTCAGGGGGACAGAAGTGATATGCCCCCTTCAATATTTTAAATATCCAACATCAAACCAAAACTAAGCGATTTATTTTGAAAACTGCTTTCAAATTGATGTTGCCTTTTTCAGCCCTCTTTGAACTGGCTTCCAGCCTTCTTCCTGATCAATCTTCATCTTGCAGAACAGTAGAAACGCTTTAATTAGAAACTATTTTTAGTATCATCGTGTAGAATTGTATTTCCTTTACTTTTGAGTGCCTCCTTTACTTTATTTTCCCTCATCTCTAATCTTTATTTTTAAGAGACCTAACTGGCTGACAGCTCTCCTGTCTGTCCTCACTATAGCCACGTCTTTGTTTTCTTTGCTCTCACTTTCCCTTTTCTCTGTCTCTTAATTCCCTCTTTCCTTGATCTTCGAAACTAAGAAGACATGGAAGAGAATGCGTCATAATACAGGGCCCTCCTCTTTGAGACCACAGGACGATGCACAAAGCCTAGCCTACTACTACTTTTTTAATTTTAAGAAGGTCTAAATCAACCAGTGCACTTTCTGAAATGTGTTAGAAATCTGATGTTCTGACTTTTCCCTGCATGAAAAGAAAGCTTGCATCATGCACATTCCTTTTTCCAAGAAGGAGTGAGTTATTTTGCATAACTTCTTTTATATTTTAGGCACTTTTATATTAATACTTAATTTTTTCAGGTAATGTAATTCTTAATATAGTGGATTTTACTTTGAGTACAGTATTTCTCTAGCCTAGCCGCGCTAGACAACCCACGCAACGAATTCAATTCTCTGCCAGGGTGGGTCTAGTTACCCTCCATAAGGCTGGAAGCTGGATTCTCCTAAAACTGGCCGGACCAATCACCATGAAGTGTAGAGTCAGAAGGCGGGCGTAACTAAGTGACGACAGAGGCGTGACGATTCTGACAGAAACAACCAGCGCACAATAAACAGTTATCTTTCCACTCGGCTTTGGCCGCAGCCCTTAAAGATTTGAAGCTAAAATTCAACTTGAAAGATAAACAAAGGACGGCACTTAAGTGTTTCATTGAGAAGAAAGACGTATTTGGACTTATGCCGATACAGGATATGGCAAATCCTTAATATACACACGTGGACAAAATTGTTGGTACCCCTCAGTTAAAGAAGGAAAAACCCACAATTCTCACTGAAATCACTTGAAACTCACAAAAGTAACAGTAAATAAAAATTTATTGAAAATTAAATCATCAAAAACAGCCATTACTTTTGAATTGTTGATTAACATAATTATTTAAAAAAACAAACTAATGAAACAGGCCTGGACAAAAATGATGGTACCTCTATAAAAGATTGAAAACTATTTGACCAGAGTGACATGATTAACTCAGGTGTGTCATTTAATTGACATCACAGGTGTTTCCAAACTCATAATCAGTCAGTCTGCCTATTTAAAGGGAGACAAGTAGTCACCCTGCTGTTTGGTGAAAAGGTGTGTACCACACTGAACATGGACAACAGAAAGCGAAGGAGAGAATTGTCCCAGTACATCCGAAAAAAAAATTATAGACAAACATCTTAAAGGTAAAGGCTATAAGACCATCTCTAAACAGCTTGAAGTTCCTGTGACAACAGTGGCTCATATTATTCAGAAGTTCAAGACCCACGGGACAGTAGCCAACCTCCCTGGACGTGGCCGCAAGAGGAAAATTGATGACAAATTGAAGAGACGGATCGTTGGAATTGTATCCAAAGAGCCCAGAGCAACCTCCAAAGAAATTAAAGGTGAACTCCAAGGCCAAGGTACATCAGTGTCAGATGGCACCATTCGTCGTTGTTTGAGCCAAAGTGGACTTCATGGGAGACGACCAAGGAGGACACCACTGCTGAAAAAAACTCATAAAAAAGCCAGACTGGAATTTGCAAAAATGCATGTTGACAAGCCACAAAGCTTCTGGGAGAATGTCCTTTGGACAGATGAGACCAAACTGGAGCTTTTTGGTAAGGCACATCAACTCTATGTTCATAGACTCAAAACCAAGCATACGAAGAAAGAACACTGTCCCTACGGTGAAACATGGAGGAGGCTCAGTAATGTTTTGGGGCTGCTTTGCTGCATCTGGCACAGGGTGTCTTGAAAGTGTGCAAGGTACGATGAAATCTGAAGACTATCAAGGCATTCTGGAGAGAAATGTGCTGCCTAGTGTCAGAAAGCTTGGTCTCAGTCGCAGGTCATGGGTCTTCCAACAGGACACGATCCAAAACACACAGCCAAAAACACCCAAGATATGGCTGAGAGAAAAGCGTTGGACTATTCTAAAGTGGCCTTCTATGAGCCCCAGATCTGAATCCCATTGAACATATGTGGAAGGAGCTGAAAACATGCCAATTTGGAGAAGACACCCATCAAACCTGAGACAACTGGAGCTGTTTGCTCATGAGGAGTGGGCCAAAATACCTGTTGACCAGCTGGCAGAACGCTCATTGACAAATACAGAAATCGTTTAATTGCAGTGATGCCTCAAAAGGTTGTGCAACAAATATTAAGTTATGGGTACCATCATTTTTGTCCAGCCCTATTTCATTAGTTTTGTTTTTTAAAATAATTATGTTAATCAACAATTCAAAAGTGATGGCTGATTTTGATTATTTAATTTTCAATAAATTTTTATTTATTGTTACTTTTGTGAGTTTCAAGTGATTTCAGTGAGAATTGTGGGTTTTTCCTTCTTTAACTGAGGGGTACCAACAATTTTGTCCACGTGTGTACCAGTTGGCTCCGCGGCTCCGCTGGTTGGGAAGCTAATGGGACTTAGCCACAATCCGCCGGTGCTCTCGGAACTACGTCAGCCTATTCGTTGCGTTGATTGGTTGTATACCTACCCAATTGCTGCAGAGGGATTTGATAGACAACCTTTTAGCCCGCCTCCCTCCCTGTCGAGCTTCCCTAGACCCTTGTGTCGTCAGAAACATGGGTATAGCGTGGCTAGGCTAGTATTTCTCCACTCTAGCAAGCCAATACTACTTCTTTTAAATTATTTATTAACCAGCTAAGTGGTCCCATCCAAAGAAAGAATTAACGTTAATTAACTTCAGTTATGCCGATAAAAGCAACCTTTTCCAGCCAGAGTGTAAGTTGTATAACTTTTAAAACAGAGCGAAGATTTTAGATATATATAAAGAAGACAGATATGTTATAGGAATGTTGTCGTAGGAACATTTGGGGACTTTGTCGGGCGGTAACCAACAAAATGGCATCTGACCGACGCCACTCACTGTTTGACAACAAACCAACAGGTAAGTCCCAATTATTTAATAAAACTCGCGAAATTATTATGAAAACTGTCCACGAAGGTTAATATTTTGCACACATCTGTCTTGGTTTAACTTAACTGACCTGTTTGCCGCAGTTGTTGCTGAGTCAGTTTTCCAGACGACGCTGAAGTTAGCTTCCGATTCGGCACTTAAGGGAAAAGTTAAGGGGAAATGAAATGAACGTGCCGTGCGACAGTTTATCCACTGATTATCTGTTTTTTTCGACACTTCTTGATGTGTAAACATTTTAGACATTTGGGTAAGACATTAACTATGCCTGACAAGAGGTATTGTATTGGTAAAATTAGTATTTTATTTGTGAAAACGTTTAAGGGGATATTTCACCGTTTTTGCTTTATAACCAGTCCTTATTAGACCAGGTCCAGATTGAAAACCACTGTACCTACACTCTTCAAATCTGGACTGAATTATTCTACAGAGCCTGTAGATTCATAAAAACACAGTCTCTGATTTGTGAAAACTTTATTCTATTTGTGAAAATGCAATAAAGGCACATTTTACTGTTTTTTCAGCATATAGACCACATTAGACCAGGTCCAGGTCGAGAACCGCTACACCTAGACTCTTCAAATCTGGACTGAATTATTCTACAGAGCCTGTAGATTCATAAAAACATAGTCTCTGATTTGTGAAAATTTTATTCTATTTGTGAAAATACAATAAAGGCACTTTTCAATGCTATTTGTCATCTGGGATGGGGTTGCGCAACTTATTTATACAATTAGTCAGAACAATGGCCTCTACAGATAATGTAACAATGATATAAGAATGCATTTTTTGTTTTCTCATTCTTCTTCCTTTGATATGTGATTACAGGTACCTTGGTTTTGGATGCAAATTTTGTCCTTCTAACTTTTGGGAGTGTTAACTCTTTTTATGTCAAGTTTTGTCTTTGTAATGATCTGACCAATCATTCACAAAATACTCACAATATATGTCAACAATGGTATCATGAACCTGTGACACCCTATTTCTATCATTAATAAACACTGACAATCTTCAACATACATGGACATGGTACATGGACTTTCAAAAAAATGTCAACAGAATTATTAACAACAAAACCAACAACAACAATAATAATGATAATAATAAGAATAAGTATAAGGTTAAGTATAGGCTCTCGAACTAGACCTGGTCTAATGTGGTCTATATGCTGGAAAAAACAGTAAAAATGTGCATTTATCGCATTTTCACAAATAGAATAAAGTTTTCACAAATCAGAGACTATGTTTTTATGAATCTACAGGCTCTGTAGAATAATTCAGTCCAGATTTGATGAGTCTAGGTGTAGCGGTTCTCGACCTGGACCTGGTCTAATGTGGTCTGGATGAGAAAAAAACTGTAAAATGTGCCTTTATTGCATTTTCACAAATGGAATAAAGTTTTCACAAATCAGAGACTATGTTTTTGAATCTACAGGCTCTGTAGAATAATTCAGTCCAGATTTGAAGAGTCTAGGTGTAGCGGTTCTCGACCTGGACCTGGTCTAATGTGGTCTGGATGAGAAAAAAACTGTAAAATGTGCCTTTATTGCATTTTCACAAATAGAATAAAGTTTTCACAAATCAGAGACTGTTTTTATGAATCTACAGGCTCTGTAGAATAATTCAGTCCAGATTTGAAGAGTGTAGGTACAGTGGTTTTCAATCTGGACCTGGTCTAATAAGGACTGGTTATAAAGCAAAAACGGTGAAATATCCCCTTAAACGTTTTCACAAATAAAATTCTAATTTTACCAATACAATACCTCTTGTCAGGCATAGTTAATGTCTTACCCAAATGTCTAAAATGTTTACACATCAAGAAGTGTCGAAAAAAACAGATAATCAGTGGATAAACTGTCGCACGGCACGTTCATTTCATTTCCCCTTAACTTTTCCCTTAAGTGCCGAATCGGAAGCTAACTTCAGCGTCGTCTGCCATCTTGGATTTTGAGGTAGGGATTGGTGAGGTTTATCTGGCTTTGCCAGTTGGAAGTCCAACTTGAGGAGGTGTTCCAGATGTATGTGTTATTTATTTATTTTCCTTAGTACTGACTTTACTTTAGGGGTGAACAAGCTGTCCTAAATATCATCTTTGGGGGCAGAATTATGATCCACAATCTGAATCATGAGTCTCAGTGCAAATGTAGTTGAACTCATGGGATTAGTTGTTCATGTTGCTGCTTGAATACAAAGTCTAAAAACTCAAGGCTAAATTTGACCAATTTCGACTTCCAGTTTTGCCTCTGACTAGATGTGGGGCTGTGTTTCTTGTTCACTCAGACGCTTGTTGAGATTTACTGACTGAGACCAAGTGGATAATCTGTGTAGACAGTCCAGAGCTCCAGTCAGAGAGCAGAGAATGATACTCAGCTTCCTCACTTCAGGATAAGGATTCCTCAACATGATCGCAGATGGTTGTTTGCTGCTCAGTGGTAGTTTGACATCAAAACACTCAGAAAGGCAGTATGAGAGCTGCCTTATTAGGGTCCGAGCACTGGCGGTGCCTTGGACCCTATTGAAACCTTAGGGTTTATTATTTTAATTTGCAACGTGTATGAATAAATTTAAACTTCAGCCACACATAAACAAACATAAAAGTTGTCAGATTTGTCAATGTATGAAATGACAGCAACTTAAGCACTATTAACCTGAAAAATAGTTTAAATATGGAGGAGAAAATGGGCATCATTTCTGACTTGTGCCCAAGTAACTGCTGCCTAATGAATTAACTAAGGGATTAAGCTTTAAATTCGACAATGCTAGAGACAGAGCTCTTATAATTGACTTACAGTGAACTGTAACTGTCTAGTCACAATCTGTAAGGTTTCTGAATATACCAATTCTCAACAAAGTTTCCATCAGGATGTTGGTCTGCTCATCGTTAGTGTGTGTTTGCCCGTCTGTCTTCTGTTCACAAAATAAATGTTCTTCTCAGAAGGCGCTCATACGACAGATTAAGACTGTTCACAGTATGAAGCGTCACATTGCCTACTTCTACTTTCTTAGAAACCAAAATTATTTAATCTAAAAAGAAGGGTGACAGTCAGTTTTGTCAGTGTACAGTATTGTTATTATTTCTACATTTCTGAGCTCTTCTGTGGCCAATCTATTACTTAAAGCTTCAAGGACGTAATGTTTTAAAAAAAAGTCTGGCGTTTTTATTGGACTGCCAGGTGTGTCCTTCCACCTCAAGTCGTCAGATTTTTGGAATGATTTGTTTGCCCTGAAATTATTTATAGCATAAAGTGCAAATATTGATAAAGAAATTTGCAAAATTTTAGCTTGATGTATCAAATGCTTTACAAGTCTGAAAAACTCTGAATTTTTGTGAGCATATATTTCATATTAACAAATATTCTATTATGTATTATTGTGACATGCAGCAACATTTGCTTCAAATATGTACTTTTTTTTGTTAATGTGACCTCAAAGATAAGACTTTTTCTTAGATGACTTGATTTTTTTGTCAAGTTTCAATTTACCAAGAATGAGAGATTATTTGATCTACTTTTCCAATATTGCGGATTCTGAATCTGCAAAGAAAAAAACTGTAAAAAATTTCTGTCTCTTTTGTTTTATCTGGCATATTGTTGTTTAAACGGAGCCTCAAATTTCAATGTGCCAGAGAGAAAGCATGCCAAAATAGGCAATTAAAAAAAAATCTTGGAAAGGACTGAATATCAGTGTAAAATTTCACAAATACCATTTTTACACAGCCAGTGTATGCAGACACAGGACATCTGAGGTTTATTCATCTCAGTGTGTCAGTTTGAATGAGTCCATGGTATCAAGCTGATAGTGGCTTATCAAATGTATGCTGATAAGTAACAATAAAGCACAGTGCAGAAATGGTTAAACGCCATTTGGAAATGGATATTTGAAAGCACATAAATATAAGGTTTGTATAGTGTATCTACATGTACACCAGAGAGGCTGTAGCAGTGTAATTCCACCTGTGTGTTATTATGGTGGAGGGTCCTCAGTTTGTCCTCATGTTTTCTGAGGGGGTTATGTACTGTACATGGTGCTTACTCTGTACATCCAGCAGGGGGAGCCAAAGTCAAGCTATTTCTGTTCGCTTTGGACTCAGCTTACAGTTCATCCAAATAAATCTATGTAAATCTCTAAGGTTATATCAGTTTACATAATTTTTGTGTTAAATGTAGTTATTTCATTTGTTTTTTCCATAAAATGTCAGAAATTGTGCAAAAAGCCACTTATAAATTTCCAGAGCAATATCATTTATCAGACCAAAAAATTCCTTTTTTAAAAAAATGATATGAAACAGAAAATTCTAAAAAATGGAAGCGTTCCAATGTTTGTACTTGAGCAAAAAAAGCTGCCAGTCATACTGATGACTAATCATTTCAGCTTTTGACTTTATGCTGATGTGAAATATTGATTTATGCTGGATTAGAGGAGATGGGTGTATTTTAGGACTGTCAACCTGTAGATTGAGACACTCGACCCCTCTCATGCTTTTCTTTGAGCACCAGCTAAAGAGATTTAGCCAGCATCAAAGAGAAGTCACCAGTGGCAAAATGCTAAAAAAAAGAATAAAAAATGCAATTTATTTTAACAATCGGTTCGTTAAAGCATAGGAGACAATTTTGCTGACCAAATGGTCAGAAATAACAGGAAATGCAGACATTTCTATTAAAGAAGGTAGCAGAGTCGTTCTTTTACTGTACGTAGATTGATCATGCTCACTTTGTCATGTATAGCTGCTCCCCAAAGACCTGTTAACTTAGAAAAACTGAACCACTCTATCTCCCTGTTCTGTGCACAACTGCAAACATGCACTGGATAAGCTGCAGTGGTGTTGAGTGCATATGGATCAGGCTGCTTTATTTTATCCCCATTTACAGAGCCAGGCTGTGTTTGAGAACCAGATTTTTTTTTCTTTCTAATCATTGACTTTAGTTTCAAATGATTTGTGTAAAAGTTTTAGCTAGAGCTGCACGGCTATTTCTGACACAATTATCAGAATTATCATATTATTTTGTTATTTTTGGCCCTTTGTTGGCTTTATTGGACAGATTTTAGTAGAGCGGCAGACAGGAAAATAGGGAGAAGAATGGGGAGGAAGAGCTGTGAGCTGGAATCAAATCCAGGCTGCTGCGTCAGGGACTATTGCCCCTGTCAAAAGTGATCATTGTGGAGGTAACTATTATTTAAAGGTTGTCTGTGGATTTTAGACACTAAATATTTTCTTGCACTTTCACATTTTAATAAACAGTGCACTGCCTCTACTTCCATGTTGTGCTCCATCCCTGCTAATTACAAATCGACTTAAAAGTGGACTAACATAATCTCCTGAATCAGAGCACCTCCAGGAGGCAAAATATACATGAAATTGGATTCAAAATACCTCACTGTCTGAATATCCGCTTATTGATTGACGCTACAGTTTGTTCACTTAAAACCTCCCATGCAGGTTAAGAAGATGGTAGCTTGGCGGTTGTGCACAGAGAAGCTCTGCTCTCCACATAGTTTACCAAAGGTTATTGTGAAAAGAGTAAAATAAGTTTTTTTAATGTCAGATTTACCACATTTGAGACCAAATGATTTATCTGCATCAGCTGCTTTCTATGTGTGGAGCATTTTCTACATCAGTGTCACAGTCTGTCTTGTTTAATTATGTTAGTGTTATTTCATTATGCAAAGCTGTATTCGTACATACTTTTCCATTATTTGTGCATCACTTCAAATGAGTGTGTGTTTTTGCATCTTCATGACGACAAACTCTGTGTCTGGGTAAATAAAGTCTTAAAACATTTCGATGTATCCACGACAACCTAAATCGGTGTCTGCTTGTGTCAAGCAGCAAAAACAGCTGCAGCATGGATGTGTTTGAGTTAATTTGCCTAAAATTACGTTGCGCCTTCTGCCATGTGGCGTTTGCGCTCATTGTAAAGCTGATTTGACATGTTACATTGTGCAGTCCTAGTTTGTGATGCACAATACAATGTATAGTACTGTGTACACGTTTGGGCCTAAAAGTAAAGTGAGGATGCTTTCAGAAATAAGGATATAATGAATTTTATTTATTAATTTTGCATAAAAGTGCCAGAAAATAGGAAAACTAATTAATTCAAAATTAAACGGATAAGAACCCTGACAACTGAACAACAAACAACAAATTTCCCTTCGGGGATGAATAAAATGATTCTATTCTATTCTAACGTGATATTTGCTGTGGCTTAAAAATGACTCGTTGTCCCCAGGTTACTTACACAGTTTTTAAAGGCACTCTGCCGATTGTCGGCTCTGTAGATTGAAGTGGTCACAGTTTCTTCTGACGCTTCCCAGACTGTTGAGATCAGGACTCGTGGGTGATACTATTGTTGCAGGACACAATGTCTTCTCGTTGTTCTTTCGTGACTGAAGATAGTTGTTCATGACTCAAGTTGCATGTTTCGGTCATTGTGCTACTGTCAGTCAATATTGTAGTGATCAGACGCCTTTCTACACTGCAAAAATAAAAATTCAGTGAAAGCCTTGTGAAATGTGGCATAAAGGGTGCTAGAAAAATAAACTAGAAAATGGTGGAATAATGTAGCATTCAAAAACTTTAAAAATGCTGAAAATAATGGCGAGTATCCATCTAACCACGATACTTTTAGATGGTTTTAATACAGTAAAACGGTGTAATTTCATGTTGAAACACTGTAAATGTACAAACTACTGCTTTGTAAAAATTAAAATTTAAGATTTTCACTTTATTTAAAGTTCTTGCACTTTATTTGTTAGGGTTAGCATGTAAATTGACAGCTAAAAAATATATATTCACACTTTTTTCCATTTCTTAATATACATAATTAGAATTTTAATAGCAACAAACAATGTGCAATACTATTTTAGCTAGGGTGAATACAAGTAATAATAGGTAATTCTATGTAACGGTCAAATGTTATAAATGAGCGATTTAGTATTTGTAGAATACAGATTTTTGATGTGGACATTATTTATTGTCTGACTTTTTTTGCAGTGTTTCTGTGAATTAATAAAATATTTCTGTTATATCATTAGATATTAGATGTGATTTAACAGAATTGTAAAAATAATAAAATAACATTAATGGGTAAAAAAAACAATATTAAAAACTATTAAAAAATTATAAATTTTTTACAGTGCTATTGAATCTGGTGATGATAAGTATCTAAACATTTGAAAGAAAAACTATTTTCACAGAATTTTCCTGTTTTTAATGAATTTTCCTCCTTTTGTTAATTACAGATACTATTCCGTAAAATCACTGAAAAATCTGTGCATTTCCATGTTGACTACAAAAAGAATATGCACAAAACACAGAAAACTCCGTAATCAAATCTGTAAATTTACAAATAGCAATTTTTTCTTTTACAGTTTGTGGCTGTAAAGTTAATATTATACTGTATTAAAATCAGATAAAAATGTCATTATTTTACATATATTTGCTGTTATTTTTACATATTTTTATTTTTTTTAACGTTACTGTGTTCTACAATTCTTAATATGTTTTTGGAACTCTGCTGATTTAATCTAGTTTTTTGTATTTATTTTTTTTACAGTGTACCTTTTCGTTATGTTCTGTACACAACTGCAAACATGCACAAGATTAGCTAGAATAGTGTTGTGGATATTGGTTCAAGCCGGTGTTTGGAAAACCTACATTTTTTTTTTTTTACAGTGGAACTGTGTTGGGTGATGGATTAGAATCTAAACATCTGTATGCAGGCACATATACAAATTCATAACAACAGCTCAACAAGACATCATGACCTATCTTTGAGTGCTGGAGTAAGGGCAGTGAAGTCTCATGGTCGGTGTATCTGCCCCTCCTTTGCTCCCTCAGGAGGTGTTGGGCAGCAGATGGGAGGTGATGGAACTGTGTGGTAGTGTAGGCGGTGACATGACAAGCTGTCAGGCCCTAATGCAGCAGAACATCTGGAGGTTGTTGGCCCCGTCACTTCAGGGTCCTCTAGCCCGGGGCCAGAAGCTGCCTTCAGGGACATTCACCCAGGGCCAAACCTGGGCACCTGAGACAGGCAGCAGCAGCAGTACTAATGGTGTACGTACGGCAGGAGTCACTTTTTCTTCTGCTGCCAAGTGAAAGCAAAGAAGATCAGGATTGTGTTGGGGGTAATAGTGACTGAGCTTCAGTATAGAGTGTCAGTAGAAACTGGTCGAAGTGGGTCATCGATGTACATGAGCTGCATGGTGCTCAAAAACTGTCAGCTACATACATTTAGTTAGAAAAAGACTGCATGGCTCTACATTCATCATAAACCATCTTCTCTGTGTGTTTATCACAGTCAAGAGCTGCGACAAACTACAAATAAACCATCGTAAGACATCCTCGGTGAGCGGGCGGTGTAGGCTCGGCGACACGCACAGCAGGACAATACGGAGCCCGATAAAACTGTTAGCGCCATTGAGGCACTATGCTATTAGCGCTTCATGCTCGCCTTGAGCATCCAAGAAGCAAGTGCCTCTTCTATTTTAATGACAGCCCTCACCCAGAGGTAATTTCACAGTGATTAAGGCAGGAGAAAAAATTATGTCTTAAAAGTCTCTAAATTGCATCCTATTTATGCACCTTTTAACTAACTACAAAAGGCAGACAGACAATGGCACTGCATGTTTCTACCTCTCCTGGTGAACAATTATACTTCAGACATTATCTGGCCCATTGTTATATGGGTATTAAATATGGCACCCAGGGGATAACACAGAGTGAAGCGTTGATGGAAAAGTTAAGATGGAAGAAAATGGAGTTCTTTAACTTTATTAGTTGTTTTTATAGATCATATTTAAAGTGCTGGGCATAAACAGGCTTTTTGTTGTCGATTTAGTGCCTTGTCTTTGCACATGCTTAGTATCGGGTCTTAAATTCACTGTCAGGCTTAAAGATTGGTTATTGTTTATTAATCGTAACTTTCGTCTCAGCAGAAGTATCTCAACAACTTGCTATGATATTTGGTGCACAAATTTCTCTTTAGGATATACTTTATGCAGTGTGACCGACCTAGTGTTTCATACCACTCTCCTTGTGTGCCGATCCTGCTTCTGATTGAGCCTCAGGTGGTAATGCTCCATCATGTTTTAATACATTTTAAATTTATTGCACGGTGAATATTGAACTAATGTCAGCTTTCCCTGCGTGTTTTGACATTTTTTCTGTGCAACATTAGCCATAGATCATTGGTGAAGGAGTTTCTGGAATGTTTCTTCCAAGTTAAGATGACCAGGAGCTTCACAGTTTAAACGAGAAAAACATTGTGTTTGACTTACAACATCAAAATGTGTGCCTTTTTCTTTCTCTGCTTGCACGAGACCATTTTGTGCAAATTAGTGTGGCTGGTAACCTTGCTAGCAGGACTTTCTTGCATGTTGGCACTAGTTTCACAGTTACTCTTTCACTATATTGATGAACAGAAGCATCAGAATCTGTCAAACACACTGATTTCTCCCTTTCTTGTTGTGCCATTGCTGGGAGTCTTTTTTTATTTATTTATTAGCTCACGTCACAGAACTGCTGTCGTAGCTGCAGGCAAATGGTTTTATTTTATTTTTTCTCCTCTCCTTTATTTCACTTCCATTTTGAAATGTTAAGGTCAAATGCGTTGCTGTCATCAGAGCTAGGGCTGTGGTCAACCGTGAAAATACTGGTCGACTGAAGTTGTAGCTACTCTTTAGCTAATTGATTGGCTGGGGAAAACATGCATGTGAACTCAATGAGCCACAGAACATTGCGTGACTCTACCTGCAGCCTTATTAGCCCGAATGAATTCTAAATAAAGCTAGTATTTTTCTAGTATGTGGTAATCCAACACAGGAACTATTGAGGAATACATTACAAACACGTTCGCTGCTGTTTCTACATAATCTACCTGGTTGTGAGCTGCAAACTGCTGTTTGTAAAGTTTCTACTTGACTTTTTGGCACAAAATGCAGCTGCACAGACAACCGCTTTGACATGATGTCAGTTAGTTTACAGCCATCTTAGAGGTCAGTGGTCATTAAATGTTCATGAAATTGTTGCCATTTTGTCTATTTGTGGTCGTTTTTCTTTCATTTGATCATTTTGTGTCACATTCGGGTGATTTTGTGTCAGATTTTGGTCATTTGCACCTCAGTTTTTTGTGGTTATTTTTTGTGGCTCCTCTTAATGTCTTCCTTTGTCTCTCTTTGTAGTCATCTTGCATTTTTTTATTGTTATTTTTGTCCCAGTTTGATAGTTTTGTGTCACATCTTGCTAGTTCTGCATCCTCTTGTGACTATTATTTGTTTTTCTGGTCATTTTGTGCCCCGTGTTGTTGATAATTGCCTGCGCTCAACTTTTTCTGTCATTAACCGACTCCAAGTTAGACCTAGCAGGTTGAGCCAGTTCAGAGTTGTGAAAGCACAGGGATGTTCACAGGAATTCTTTTGTTCCTATTTTTTTTTCCACAAATAATGGATTAATAGTATAAGACTGCTGATAAAACGCTTTTTCTTTCTTTATGAAAACAACACTGGAAATTGTTTGACTAATGGAAATTTGGTTAAATGCAAGCATATTGAACACTGATCGACTGACCACTGACAGCCACAGTATTCCTTAATTAGAAAGAGAAAACTGTTTCTGTTAATACATATCTCTTAATCATTATAACTTAGGATGTCAAGTGAATGATATTCAATTCTATGAATCATTCTCTTTTGCACAAGTGCTAAATTCATAACCAAGAAAGTGTTTCTACTGAATCCCAGAGACCAGTTTCTTGAACTCAGGAAGTGAGGACTGAGGTCCCATCAAGGTATCTATGAAATCATACTCCATTGTGTGAGTTTGAGAAGAGTTGTGTGGATAATTACACTCAGCAGAATCGCTGTTGCACCTCTCTGAGCCCTCCAATTCCTGAGGAGCTGAGAAGTCCCACACCCCTACCTGAGCAATCACACTCCATCTTCACAGACATTGTATTATAATCACAGCCATTCACAACTTACCAAAGTTTGAATTCACCTCATGCTATTATCCTCGTGAATCATCCCTCTTTTTATTTTCTCACTTGATTGTGCGCCCGTGGACTCATCAGTCAGTCAAGTCAGTCGCTGCTTTACAAACGATTGAAACGCTTGCATATAGAGTTGCTTTTTCCCCTCTCACACACATACACGCACTCCTCTAGCTAATGTTGCTAATGTTAATAGCTTGTGCTGCTTTAATTGGTTCCTAAACGCTGTAAGCAGAGTTCCCACTGCGTGTTTAATGAACAGGTAGCACTCCATGATTACAGCAATCTCAACCCACCACCCCGCTGCTACAGGCTCCCGTCACATGCACACATGAACGCCATCCCCGAGCAGCACACGCAAATGGACAAAGGCAATTTGAGAGGCTCCTCAGCACTGCAGGATGCTAGGTAAATTAGAGACGAGGACAAGAGGGAGAGAGAGACCAGGCGAGGGAGACAACAAAAGAAAATGAGGGTAGATGAGTGCAAGAAATGATGAGTGTTTTTTTTTTTTTTGCGAAAAGAGGTGGAATCATTTCATAGCACATGTGTGAACAGTAGGCTTGAATGTGTGTGGAGGAGAAATGTTGCTGATTATAAAATGTTCTTTGCCTCGTTAAGTTTTGATCGTATTTGTCCTCGTTTTCTTTCCTTTCCTAACTGTAAACTTTTTGTGCAATTTAGCCGATTATTCAAACAACAGTCCCATGATCCATTTCTACTTCTCTTACTTTCCATCTCATCTCCCTTCCTTTCTTGTTTATTCCTTTCCTTCCTCATCATTTTCCTCGTCTCCTTCTCCCACCTGCCCTTTTCCTCCCCTCATTTTGTCTGTATAGATTCTCCAACTCTGCCCTCACAAAATTACATCCCTATTCAACTTATCTGCATTCTCAATTACGTTTGGAATGAAACGTAATTTAGCTTAGAAAAAAATGGAATTTGTCACTGCTGACTCCATAGAAGCCTGTTTGAAGGAGCCACTAGTTCTGCATTAGGAGGTCGGAGTTTTACCCAGAAGACCTGGTTTGTTGTCCTGTAATGAATGAGACACTATCAGTATCAGACTTAAATTGTTTCCTGTTGTTGTTTACCATTGGTTTTCAAATGCATTCTGGTTCTATTTAGAAACATGTCATGCATTATTTCACTCCATTTTTGTAGCCTTTTCTCCATTTTCTGGGTTACGAAAGTGACTCCTCCCCTGCTAATAAATGATTTGGTTGACTGAAATGGAGTGGACGTAAATGAATGTAATCCAAACATAACTGAGAATGCAGTTTAGTTATACAGGAATGTAATTTTGTGGAGACATAGTTGAGATTCTCAGTCGTCCAGGTCAATTTAATCCAGGAAGTTTCAGTAAAAAGCCATGGGCTACTTCTCATTTTGGTTCCTTCAGGCCTTTGACCTTCATCCATGAGACTTTTTAAGTTCTTAAAAGATTTTCCTTTTTCTTATTTCATTTACTTTTAAACTCTTTCTCCTTTCCCTTTCCTGTTTCTTCCTCTTTTCATTCCTCTTGTGTCTTCTATTCTTCCCTTTTTTTAAAACTCTTTTCTTGCCCTCTCTTTTTATCATCTCTTCATTTCATTTTCTTTCCTTTATTTTCTTTTCCTCTCATCTCCCTTTTTGCTTCCTCATCTTTACTTTTCTGTTTTCCCTTTCCCTCATCTTTTCAGGTTTCCCCTTTGGTTTACTTTTCTTTCCCTTCCTCTCATTTCATCCCCTTTTTCCTCTGCTCATGAACTTGAAATTTTATTTTTCCCTTCCTTTTTCCTTCTTCCTTCTTGTCTGTCCGTCTTTTATTCTTCTCACTAGATTTTTTTTGTCTCTCTCTCTCCTCTTCTGTCGTGTTTACTTTCCTCTCCTGTCCTCTCATCTTTTTCACTTCCTTTGAGTTTCCTCTTTGCTTCCTTTGCTTTTCCCTCTTATATCCTCTCATTTGTCCTACATTCATTTGCTCTCCACTTCTTTTTCTTTTCATTTTCCATATTTCATTTCCATTACCTCCTGTCCTATCCTCTTCTTTTCTTCCTCCTCTTTACCTATTTGGTCTCTTCTTGCTTTCTCATTTCATTTCCTATCTTTTCTTTGTTTCCATCCTTCTTCATCATCTCCCTTCCCCTCTCTCTTCATGTTTCCTTCTTGTTTCTTCCCATTTTCTCTCCTCCTTGTTTCTTTTCCTTTTCCCTGCTTGCATCTCCTTTCCTTTTTCTCAACTTATCTGCTTTTCTTGTTGCCCCTCATCTGCTCTTGCTCTTTTCTCATCTTTTCTTTTCATGTTATTTCCTTTTTCCTTTATCATATTTTCTTCCTTTAATTCCTCTCCGTTTCCTCCTTCTCTCTCTCTTTCTCACCTTTCCTTCTGAGTTCTTTTCTTTCCAGTCTTTTATTTCCTTTCTTCTTCTACTCTTCTCCTTTCCCCCAGTCATCTTATCTCATCTACTGTTTCTTCTCATCATCTCTTTGCCTGTCTTTTTCATTTTTTCCTTTCATATTCCCTACTCTCCACATTTTTTGTCCTTGTTTCCCGTTCTACTTTTATTTCCTTTCCTCGCCTTTCTTTTCTTTTCATCTCATCTCATCTTCTTTTCTTTCCTTTCCTGTCTTGTTTCCCCCTCATCTGCTCTTTTCTTCTTAAATCTTTCCTCTTCTTTTATTGCCTCCTTGTTTCTTTTTGTTTCTTTCTCGTCATTTTCATTTTATTTCATTATTTCATTTCAATTTCTCCCCTTTCTTTTCTTTTCTCATCTTTTTTCTGTCCTCATCTCCTCTCGCTTTCTGTCCTTTCCTTCCCCGTTTCTACCTCTTCGCTCTTTATCTGCTCTCCTTTCCTTTCCTTACCTCTCCTCCACTTTCATTTCCTCTCTCTTTTCTCCCCCTCTGCTCTTCCCCCTATCCTCATCTTCATTTCATCTCCTCTCCTCTCCTCTCCTCTCCTCTCCTCTCCCTGACTTCCTCTTTTGTCCTGTTTCAATGTTTCCTCTCTCCTCTTCCTTCTCCTAATCTCTTGTCTTGCCTCCTCCACTCTGTTCTCATCTTCCTCTCTCATCTTCCTTCACTCTCCTCCTCTCTCGTCTTGCCTCCTCCTCTCCTCTCCATCTGTTGGTCCTTGTCTGTCCTGAGGCAGACAATCAGAAGCTCCTCTCCTCAGTCGGCTGATGAAGATGTGGGTCGACAGCCTCCTCCTCCTCCTCCTCCTCTGCTGGGCCGAGCCGCTCACACGGAGTGAGTAGAAACAGAGGTGGGTCTCCTTGGAGGCCTGTATATATGTACGGCTGGGTGGCAAACCTCATGTTGTATACATATTTGTTCAAACATGTGCAAGTTGCTCAGTAATCCTCCCCACTCCCTCCCACACATGTATATAAACAGGCAAGCCTCTGCCCATCTCGGCTACCATGGGGGAGATGTGATGGGTGAGGTTACTGCAAAGGGGGATGGTGCATGCACAGCCTCTGCCAGATGCCCTTTGTAAATAAGCAGGGAGTCCTTAGAGGGGCGCCGTCGGGCGTCCGGACTCACCTGTCCCGAAGGACGCAATCAGGGTGCCCCCCCTGCCTTGTGTGAAGGGTGAGGAGAGGAGAGGGTCTGGTCTCTATGTGCCTGGTGCTGACACAGAGGAGCTGTGGGTCTAATTCATTAAACCAGCCTTCTAATATAAACAGCCATTCATTTCGCTGCCTGACACCGGGCCGTCTGGACAATGTGAAGAGTCCCAATAGAACTGCCATACACTGCTGTTTGTGTGTGTGTGTGTCTGTGTGTCTGTGTGTCTGTGTATGTGTCTGTGTCTGTGTGTGTGTCTGTGTGTGTGTGTGTGTGTGTGTGTGTGTGTCTGTGTGTGTCTGTGTGTGTCTGTGTGTGTGTCTGTGTGTGTGTGTGTCTGTGTGTGTGTGTGTGTGTGTGTGTGTGTGTGTGTGTGTGTGTGTGTGTGTGTGTGTGTGTGTGTATATATACCCTGGCTGTTTCTGGCTGTTTGTGTGCTTGGAGTCTCAGAGAGCCTGTTGGTCCTGAGCAGGTACAGTGAGGCTAACCAGAGGCTTTCATGCACCTCCACACGGTTCACTTAGCAGCTGAAATGCACATTTTATATTGTGAATATTCCACATGAATACAAATCCACTCAAATAAACTGGTCTGTGCAGATTTTGGGATAAAAGGAGGACTTTAAGATTACTGATGTATATCAGTTGAACTGCCAAGAGTTTGCATACAGCAACTCAATTGGTAAGAGTGAATTTTAAGACATGGAGCACATAACGTCAAAAGTTTTAGATACTTTGTGTGTAATGGTGCATGTATTCATCGTACGGTAGAAACTAGCTAGGTGCAGAGAAGCCTCTGGTTTACTCTGCACAGGCAGGTGTGTGAGTAAAAATGACTTTGAAAATAGTGAAATGTATTTACCTTAGTGGAAACAGATATGAGCTGTTTTCTATGAGCGGAGCAATTTAAACATCACTGTTGCAGTCAATAGCATTCATGTAACTGTAGGAATCCAAAATCATAATTAATGTTTGATTAATTGTGCAACCCTATTTACTTAGTAACAAAATCACAATAACAAGGCTGTAAAAAAAACAAGTTCCAATTCACAGCTAGTTTTCAACATGTGTCAAGTATAGTTTGCAGCAACTTTGATTCATAACTTTTAATTTGCAACTATACTGAGCAGAAAACAAGATGAAAAGCTTCATTTTTTAAAAGTTTTTTTCTTTTTAAGCCTATATCTTTGGTTAACTTGCAAATACAAAGTACTACACTACACACACACACACACACACATACACACAGCTTTTTGGTCTCCTGCAGGGCCAAATTGGGCAGATCAGACCCCCTGTTGCACATACACTTAGCTCCATGTCCTCTCTTGTTCTTTGGTGATAAAGTGAAGTGTTCTCCTTTTGTTAATCTGAGAGAAAGGAAGCGCAGAGCCCAAGGTGCTGCGAGCGACGAGACGCTTGTCAAAAATAGTAGCTTGGATGAATGTATTTAGAAGCAATGATAAGTAATCATGATAAATAAGAAGCTTTTTTCCTTTGAAATCGCCCAAATCATCACAGCTTTGCTAAAATGCAGCTTAGCCGTTTTACAGGAAAATTTATTTCCAACAAAAGAGTCAGAAAGTCTGCCACCTAAAGCTAGAACATCATGGGACTGAATAATTTCACACGTCAGACTGATTCTCTCTGACCGACAGTGTGGCCAGCTGTTATTTAGGGACACGTTGACAGTAGAGGCCGCCGTCGACAACAGACAGGCTGAACACACCCACCGACACTGATACTGAATGTGGAATGTGGGTTTTATGGCGTTACAAATGTACGCGCAAACACACAATGCACTCGTGTACATACACACACGCAAACACGCCCATCCGTCCAAGCATGCAAGCATCCACCCGCCCACACACACAAACACACACACACCTAGGTATCTGTGACCACTAATTGTGTCTGGCCAGTGCCGTCCCCAGCAGCCAGGGTCATGAGAGCGCCGGGTAGCCATTGCGGTACCCTCTTAAACATAGCTTATCCTGAGGCCTGTTATTACCCTGAGAAACTATCATCTTTTTCTCCTCAAAACCGTCCGGCTCAGTCGATTTAATGAAGCAGGCATTCCAGCTGAGGGAAATGAGCACCGACTCCCACAGTCCCACGCAGCACCAGCAATTAATGCTTCTAGACAACAACCTCCGGGAAGGAGATGGGGACTTTCTGACAGTGAATGGGTTTATCCTGACAGTGTTGTTATCACTTGTCTTCCTGTTGGTTGTCTTTGTTCAGCCATTTCTACTTCTTCTTCAAGTCCAATATGGCTATAACTGGAGCTACAGCAGTTAAAATAATCATACTGTACTGTTGAAGATGATTGTCTGGCTTGAAATGAATCACCATTTTGTTTAAACGCACAATCTCTACAACGATTTTGCGAGAAGAGTCACTCAAGCAACAAGTCGTCTCCTTTTCAAAGAGAGACAGATATTAGTATTTCTAAAAATATAATAAATTCAACAAAAAAACAAGTTAAGCAAGATCAAGCATTCAAGTCAAGACATTTTTGTGTAGCACATGTAACACAACAGCCACGCATGGCTCGTGATCGGCATTACAAAAGTTACCGACAATGACTCAACTTTCCAATTGAGAGTTGTAGTGTTACTTAAGATGTGATTATACCTGAGGAAATTTACATAATGGGGAATAAACAGTACAAAAATTTCATAAAATACTCTACTATATTTATTAAGGCTGAGACTGTACAGTGTTATTTGTATAGAGAACAATCCAACTAATAAAATAATAAAGCTACACACTATGGTATTAGAAATTACAGAACTAAACCTAGCTAATAAAAATATTGTAGTTAGAATGCTACAGTGTTTACTTTTAAAATGGGCCTGACTAATTTAGTGTAGTTTATGAAATAAATGAATAATAAAATAGAAAATAAATTATGATGTGAAAAAAAATGCCAGAGGTATTATGCAAATACATCTGGCCATGACCTGTCAGATATACCTGTGATAAATATATGTGCAGATGTAGGGTATTTTTCAAGGAAACAGCCAACTTTACTGCCAAAGATGACAGGAACAATGAATTTTAAATTTAAAAAAATAAAACAAAACTGAAATACAGCATTGAATGAAAAACCTATGCCCCAGGGATCCATAAATATAAAAACAGCCAGTTTTGCGGCCTATAAAACACTTCTATAGAGTAGCAGAGGTTTCATGGGACACACAAGTCATGGTACAGCATATTTTTGTCACAGCAGAGAAAGACTTGCATAAAACCTAAAAAAAAAGTACCATAATTCTTACTGTAATAGTTAAAGCAGTTAAATGCTAAACTGATGCTGTCAAGACTCGAAATTAAATCACCCACTGACATGTTTACGCTTGAATGTAAAATGAAAAAGATCCATTTATATGAGTATGATATATTCATAAGTAAATAAAATGAAACATGAAAGCCATTAGTGCAGTTTCTTTAGAACTTCATAAAGTAGTGCTGCCTTTCTCTTGCATTCAAACAAATGTTGTTTGTATCAGTGGACAGAGAGATTAGGGGCTTTGTGCATAGTGTGAGCTCCACGTGGTGGCCAGCTGACCTGCACAGTGTTAGCAGAAAAGTTGCAGATTCAGGCTGCAAAAAAAAAAAAAAAAAAATCCAAAATTACAACAATTGTCAGAGCCAGAAAGTGCAAAAACAATTGCTCGTCAAATTTTCAACTTTCTGATGGTGTGACGGGTGTATTAGTGAGGAGAACTGCCCACATTTTTAAATTAATAATCTGTTTGATTGAAAATTTATCCCCCCAGTTTGCATTAGATTCTGTTTTTAAAAAAAGCATTCATCAACACAAAAGAGAAGCCATGACTGACTCAGCTTTGATCAGCAGTTGCATGAAAAAAATTCTGAAAGTTTTTGGTTGAACTGCAGGTTGTGTTTTCACTGAGGAGACGATGAGAGACTGAGAGGAAAATGCATCACTCTGGATCAACAAAATAAATGCAGCATGGCTCAGAAAGCAATACATGAGGAGCAAAGTTGTTGGAAGATAAATTCAGCACAGGGAAATTTCTCTCTACAGTTGATGTGCATACTAGCATGAAAAATGCAGAGCGTGTGCAGTTGGCAAATATCTTTGTGGATCGTGTGGAGCCACCATGTTTTTTCCGATTTCGGTAACACTTGTGTACATTGGTTGGTAAATATTACCAACTAGCCTTCTTGGTAAACTTGAGAAGACCTGACATCTCCATTTTTGACTCTTGTTGTACAGCATCTCACATTAGTTTAAGCAGTTTAAGTCAATCTGTAAATCTGAACACACAGGAATTTTGTTGTTATGGAAAAAAAGATCTTATGAGCAACTGGTCATGAGTAGAAGGTTAACGGAGAATTAACATAGAAATGTATGATAATCTTGGACGGACAGTTAAATTTACTTTAGAATAACGGTGTCACTTGGCACAGAAGACATGTTTAAATACTCTCTCCTTCTAGTTTTGGTCGCGATGTTTCCTTAGAGGTGCAGGACTTTATGTTGCAGTGAAAGATGAGTAAAAATGTGGCAGGAGCAGAAAAACTACAACAACCATCCACACAGAACCTGTTTGAAATTGAGTGGGTTAATACTAAAACTATGAAAGTGCCTGGATTCGTACTTTCTGTAAATATTATGTGATTTTTAGAATTACAACGCTATCTACACGGCAGAAATCTAAAAATCTACAGCATTTCTTCACGCTCCCACGGAACACGACGGCTTCTACTTCACATCGGTCCAGTTGGAATGAATTTCCTGTTTCACTTTCAGCATAATATCAGTCGTTTAAAGAAGGCAGAGCCGCTGGATGAGTGACAGCCCGGCCTTTAGCTTTTCTTCTCCTCTCAAGGACTCCCCTTCAACTGTTGACTTGAATTAGCCTCCTGCTGCCTTTATTAGCAGCAGCGGTGGAATCAGAGAAGGCTGTCTGCGTGGATTGTGGAGGAAGGAAGGAGGGGAGGGCGACCGCTAAGTGCCTCACTTCTGATCTCTGATGGGGGTCATGGGGTCGCCGCTCAGCCTCACCCTGATGACTTCTGACACCGCATGAGCAACCAAAACCACACGCGTGCACGCACACACACATACGTACGAATTCAGTTCGCGAACACACACAAAGCCACATCCTTAAGGATAGCTGGAGCACTGATACAATTAGCTGGAGTACATGTATCGCTCCAATATTTATTCAAAGTCAAAGAGCAACCTCTAAACAAAGCACTCATGTCTCCTCTTCATGTTCTTCCTGCAAAATATGAGCTGATTATTTTTAAGTAGCTGTTGCAAACAATTAATGGGTCAACATCAGACTCATGGTTGATGTTTACGGGAAGTTTCCTCTTTAATCACATCACCAAATTAGCAGTAATTTAGGGTTCTGAGTGAGACTGGTCTCATTTTACTCACTAGTTATGTCTAAACGTACCAGTCTCAGACAAGTTGTAATTAAAAATGAAATGTAATCACGTATAATACATGTTTTTAACAGTGCTCCAGACATTTTGAATGCCTGATGCTTGGTGGTAAAACAAAGAGAAAAACAAAATAAGGGGAGCGGTTACAGTCGCTTTCATCTTTAGTGAGTATTGAAAAGACTGCTCAGCTTACCTGTTAGCTGATCTCTAAATAAGGTGAAATGGGCTGGTTGGTTACAAAAACAAGATACACGATAAATCAAACAATAGTAAGTAAGTAAGTAAGTAAAGTTTATTTCTTAAGCACTTTTCACAGATAAAATCACAAAGTGCTTTACAATAAAATACTAGAAAACAATTTTAAATACATATCTAAAACAATAAAATACATATATAAAACAAAATCAGAAAAATGTCAAACCAAATGCTCTTCTAAACAACAGTGTCTTCAGTCCACTTTTAAAAGAGTCCACAGATTCTGCAAAATGCAGAGACAAAGGCAAAGCATTCCACAACGTGGGGGCCACAAACTTAAAAGATCTCTGTCCTCGAGTTCTGAAGTTTACACGAGGGATTACAAGCAGGTTCTGACCTGAGGAACGAAGAGCACGACCAGGAGAGTAAGGAGTCAACATCTCCAGGATATAATGTGGAGCTTGACCATGCAAAGCCCTGAAGGTGACAACTAAAATCTTAAAATCAATCCTGAATTTGACAGGGAGCCAAGGCTGATAACACAGGAGTGACATGGGACATTTTGGAAGTTCCGGTCAACAGTCTGGCAGCCGAATTTTGGACTAGTTGTAACTTTTCAAGATAGGTCTGATTTAAACAAGAAAAAACAGAGTTACAATAGTCCAACCGTGAAGATATAAAAGCATGGATAACCATTTCCAAATCCTTCTTTGACAGCATTTTTCGAATTTTTGAGATGTTTCTTAAGTGATAACAACAATTTCTCACAAGCTGCTTACTGTGCGCCTCAAAGGACATGGCCTGGTCAAATACAACCTCCAGGTTTCTAAGGCTGGATTTGACAGATGCGTCAAGTGAACCAAGATGCTGCTTAATATGTGCAATCTGGTTATCGGGAGCAAGAATGAGTGTTTCAGTCTTATTACAATTTATTTGCAAGCAGTTTGAGGCAAGCCAGTCTTTGATGCAGGTCACACATTCTAGAAGGGATGATAAACAATGTATTTCAGACTCTTTAAAAGAACAATAGACTTGAATATCGTCTGCATAAAGGTGGTAGGATACATTTTTAAAGCTACCAATAATCCGTCCAAGGGGTAAAATATATAATAAAAATAAAATAGGGCCCAAAACTGACCCCTGTGCAACACCACAGGTCAAAGCAGAGACATCGGACATAACACTGTTAATAGATACATTAAAAGTTCTCCCACGTATATAAGAAGAAAACCATTGGAGGACAGATCCTGAAAACCCCATTTCATTTTTAAGTCGACTGATCAATATACTGTGATCTACAGTATCAAAAGCGGAGGTTAAATCTAAAAGTACAAGGACAGTATAGCGGCAAGAGTCTGCAGCCATCAACACATCGTTTGTTACTTTGACAAGAGCAGTTTCAGTGGAATGCAATTTTCGAAACCCAGACTGAAATGAGTCAAACAAGTTTTGCTGTTCCATAAAATGTGTCAATTGTCCTGCCACTGTTTTTCCAGAACTTTGGACACAAAAGGGAGTTTTGAAATAGGCCTATAGTTTTTAGGCTCAGAAGGATCAAAGTTTGGCTTTTTTAGAATAGGGTTGACCACTGCATGTTTAAAAAAGCTGGGAACCAAACCAGATTTAAAAGAGAGATTAAACAGTTTTACAACCCAAGGACCAACAACATCAAAGGTTTTTATAAACAGGGATGTAGGAACAATGTCAGTAGGACTTGATGACAATTTCATTTTTCCTATTAACTCCTTCACATCCTGTAGGCAAACAGGAGTGAAGGAAGACCAAGAACACATTGGGGCAAATTCAACAGAGCAAAAAGTAGACTGCGGTAAAGTGATGCTTGCTCTGATGTCTTGAACTTTGGTCACAAAAAACCTCAGAAAATCATTGCAGTCCTCCTTCGAATAAACAGGGATACGAGGTACAGGAGGCGCAACAAGATTATCAATTGTATCAAAAAGGACTTTCGGGTTTTTCTTATTAGAAGAAATCAGATTAGAAAAATAAATTGAGCGAGACTGTTTAATACTCTATTTGCAGACAAACTTTTCCCTTTAATTTCTACTTTCTAGCCTCATGGTTTGTACAATTATTCCTCTCTAGCAGTATTATATACACTGCTCAAAAAAATTAAAGGAACACTTTGAAAATGCATCAAATTTCAATACGGGGGAAAAACAAACTGGATATTTACATTGATATGGACTGGATAATGTGTTAGGAATGAAAAGATGCCACATTGTTTGATGGGAATGAAAATTATCAACCCCAAGGAGGGCTAAATTCAAGACATTACAAAATCAAAGTGAAAAACTGATGTGGCAGGCTAGTCCATCTTGCTGAAATTCGTTGGCAGCAACTCAAAATGGTCTTCAGTAGTTTGTATGGCCTCCATGTGCTTGTATGCATGACTGACGATGCCGGGACAAGCTCTGAATGAGACGACAGATGGTGTCCTGGGGTATCTCCTCCCAGAACTGGACCAGGGCATCGCTGAGCTCCTGGACAGTCTGAGGAGCAACCTGATGGTGTCGGATGGAACAAAACATAATGTTCCAAATGTGTTCTATTGGATTCAGGTCAGGTGAGCATGGGGGCCAGCTAATAGTATCAGTTCCTTCATCCTCCAGGAACTGCATGAGTTCTCTTACCACATAAGGCCGGGCACTGTCGTGCACCAGAAGGAATCCAGGACCACTGCACCAATGTAGGGTCTGACAATGGATCCAAGGATTTCATCCTGATACCTAATGGCAGTCAGAATGCCATTGTCCAGCCTGTAGAGGTCTGTGCGTCCCTCCATGGATATGCCTCCCCACACCATCACTGATCCACTACCAAACCAGTCATGCTGAACAATGTTACAGGCAGCATAACGTTCTTCACGGCTTCTCCAGACCTTTTCATGCCTGTCACATGCGCTCAGGGTGAACCTGCTCTCATCTGTGAAAAGCACAGGGCACCAGTGGTGGACTTGCAAATTCCTGTGTTGCCAGCCGAGCTCCACGGTGCCAGTCAGCGAGCACAGCGGGCACTAGAGGACGCTGGGCCCTCAGACCACTCTCATTAAATCTCTTTCTGATTGTTTGGTCAGAGACATTCACACCAGTGGTCTGCTGGAGCTCATTTTGTAGAGCTATTGCAGTGCTCATCCTGTTCCTCATTGCACAAAGGAGCAGATACCTGTCCTGCTGATGGGTTGAGGACCTTCAACAGTCCTGTCCAGCTTTCCCAGACTAACTGCCTGTCTCCTGGAATCCCCTCCATGCTGCTGAGACTGTGCTGGGAGACTCAGCAAAGCTTCTGGCAATGGCACGTATTGATGTGCCATCCTGGAGGAGTTGGACTGTCTGTAGAACCTCTGTAGGGTCCAGGTATCGCCTCATGCTACCAGAAGTGACTCTGACCCTAGCCAAATGCAAAACTAGTGAAAAACAGTCAGAAAACATTGGGAAGGAAATAAATGTCAGTGGCCTTCACCTGTGAACTCATTCCTGTTTTGGGGGTTGTCTCATTGTTACCCCTCAAGTGCATCTGTTGTTAATTTTATGAACACCAAAGCAGCTGAAACTGACTAAAAAGCCCCTCAGTTACTTACTTGACCAGATCAGTATCCCACAAGTTTCACTGATTTGATGCAATACTTAGATTAAAAAGTGTTCCTTTAATTTTTTTGAGCAGTGTATAAAGAAATTCCATATATAGTTTATATTCAGTAGAACACTCAAACCCAAGTGTTTATTGCTTTACTGGTTTATCAAATCTGACATTTTAGGTGTTTTGTGCATCAGTCTCTTGAGGGGATTTGGGGGGTTTTCCAGAAAGAGGTGATGCTTCATGTGAGATGCAAACATTTACTTTTTCTGAAAAAGTTCTAACTTTGCAAACTCAAAGTGGCTGACTGATCGGCTCTTTGTTTCGTTGTCTTCACTCTGTGGATGGCAAGAAATATTAATTGCAACTTTTCTGATTTAAAACAGTCCCTAAAGACTTTTCTCTTACTGTTTTGGATGGACTAAATTTAACTTGTTTCTTCCTCTTTGACATCTTTATTGATCATTTGCAATGTAGCACATAGTGCCACCTTGTGATGGCGCTACACAGCCTAGTCATTCCATTATATTCCCTCCAAAGCAGTTAATGGAAGCAAGTAGGGATGTTCTGATTAAATTGTTATTGTCCCTGATATGATTTGAGTCATTTAATATTTAGTATACACTAATCCTGATACCATTTCCCGAGATAATACACCTTTCAAATATTGTAAATTCGCTGGTCTACCGTCTGCTGTTGTATTACTGTAGTACCTAGAGGAAGCTGGCAAGTAGAGAACATTGTGGGGGTTTATCCAGTAAAACACACCATGACAAAGTTTTCTGTGATGCTTAATGACCTCCAGTCAGCACACATTTTAAAATAAGCTGTATGAACCTATATCCCAGTGGCATTTCCAACTGCTTTTTCTGCATGTATCATGTCTCCTTTGCTTAAAGCAGTAATATAAACACAGAATGATAATCCAGCGTGTTCAGTTTACATTATGAAAATTTTTCAAATTTACAACATTTGTGTGACAACGGCCGTGAACAAAGCTAAACAGTGGATCAGGCTTTGACTTGTGCTGATACAGATGGGTTAGAAATTGCCCCAATCAGGACATCCGTAGAAGCAAGCCTAGTTTTAATGTAACGCGTGTAAAGCATAATAAAACAGAGGCATTTCACAGAATTTTTGTGTTGGAGTAAATCTGAATTAAATATTGACACTAAGATGTTGTACTGTACTGCCAATGCAAAAAATTTCCATATAGTAAATACTTCAGATTCCTAATAATCAGCATTATTCGACCCCTAGATGCAGCAGTGGAAGATCACAGCGTCTTGTTCTAGCTTCACTTTTGTACAGTGGAACATGCTGACATGCTGTCCATCTTGCGTTATGAATATTTTGTACATTTAATAAGTAAATTTTTTTTGTCTACATGTGTAAAAATATGTGCAATATAATTTTTTTTTTACTCACTGTACAATATCAGTATTTTCCTGCATACAATTAGCTATTTCCTTATTTTATTTTTGCACTGTCCCCCTTTGCTGTTGGGACACTGCAACTTTCCCTGCTGTGGGATTAATTAAAACGCATCTTATCTTTATTTTCAGTTTGAACGAACTATGTCACATATGCACAATAATTTAAAATACTGGTCATCTGTAAGACTACGGATTAGTACAGCGTAAGTTGACAGCTGACACAAAGGATTTGCACGATTTTGCGATTGTTTACCTTCACACTTTTCCTCTCTCAACTTACCACGGCTGCTTATTTATTACTGGAACAAAGTGGAGGATAAAAGCTGAAGCCCTCTTTCTCCTCCACCTCCCTCTCGCCTCTCCTCCCTCCCTTTGCCCAGACTGTCTCCTGTGTGTTTATCTTCTCATCAGGGCTCTTTATTGGTAAATAAGGGTGGCCCTCCCAGCCGGGCCCCCTTCTTTCTCCCCTTTTTCTCTCACTCCTTTTGCTCTTACATCTCCTCTTTGCTCCATCTACCATTCGTCCTCCCCCTGCCTCCCTCCTCGTCTGTGTGTGGAGTCTAAGTGCTGCTGATATGTGTGTGAGTGTAACTATAGCGGCCAGTGTTTAGGCTATTAGAGCCGTCTATTTACAATCTGGAGTTTCCTATTGATTATGTCTGCCTTCTCTCTGTGTTTACATGAGGGAAATAAATAACACATGTCGCAGACTCGCTCTGACTCGACATCTTTCTCCTCCCGCTTTCTTTCTTTCTTTCTTTCTTTCTTTCTTTCTTTCTTTCTTTCCTTCTTTCCTTCTTTCCTTCTTTCTTTCTTTCTTTCTTTCTTTCTTTCTTTCGTCCCTCCCATCTCTCCTCAGTCGCTGCTTTTCAACCACTTCTTTCTGTCCCTTTGATGGTTTTCTTACAACTTCCTGCTGTTAAAGTGGCTTCGAGTTCAAATGCAGATTTTAGCGCCGTCGAAGCAATTTGTAAAAGGAGACACAAAAAGCAAGTGACACACATATGAAAGCATACATTCTCGGGCACCACCAGAGGCTATAATATGTCAATCAAGACAGTAAGAGCACGCATCGTATGTATGTATGTATGTATAGCCACATGCAAACAGGCACTCCTAGTGTCAGCTGCACTGTAAAAAAAATGACTGAATATTTTTTGAATTATTCACTAGTTTTTGACATGTTTTCCCTATTTTTTTAAAACTTCATGTAAAAAGTTGTAATGCAACAGAACAAAAAATGATTTACATGTTCACTGTAAAACATGTCAACAATGTTTGAATGCAAAAAGCATTATATTACAAACATACAACCTGTATGTCAAAGATTGAACAGTGGTAAACCATTGTTTAAACTGCTGTTTTACATTTCTTCCGTTTTGGCAAACTCCAGATATTATCTCGTAAAACTTAAAACACACATACACACAAAAAAAGCAATAAAAATAGGCCAAAAACTGTAAATTATGTCCATAGGTAAAAATTATAATTTTGCAAATGGTAATTAGTTCTTTTATTTGACTGCAAAATTCTGTATTTAAATCAGTAAAGACAAACATTTCCTTATTTTCAATGTTCATACAGTTTTTAAACATATCATTTTTTTTCTTTACAAGGTCAGCTTCTTGATTTGTTCGTGTATAGTAAATCGTTGTTTAAACTGTAATTCCCCATTTTGTTAAGTTACAACTAATTTCTAGCACTATTATAGGAAAAAAAACATTTATTTGCATGTTGACCGTAAAATACAAACAGCAAACCAGACCAAAACTTAAAGGGGAACTTCGTTTTTTTTCAACCTGGGGTCTGTTTCCATATGTAATTTCATACATGTGAGTGATGGAGAAATGAATTTTCGACATAGTTCCAGTATTTAGCCAGGCAGGCAGCTTAGCAGCTCAGGTAGCAGCTCGGCTAGCAAAAAGTATGGGGCAGCTGGCCTGCCCGCGTCAAAGTCCGCCCTAACGTGCTTTTTGCCCCACACTGACCGACTCAGATAGTCTCAATGAGTGTCCCACAACATACTAGAGATGAGAAGTGAACGAAAACCTCCACATTACCTGGCGATCGCTCTTTGTTGTGGTCTGTATCCAAATCTCAGGACGATAGAAAGCAAATCTCGTTCCGAAATCGCGACAGGTTTTGGCGCGAGCTCTTGCGAGATTTCAGAACGAGATTTGCGTTCTAGCGTCCTGAGATTTGGATACAGACCAAAACAAAGAGCGATCGCCAGGTAATGTGGAAGTATGTTGTGGGACATTCGTTGAGACTATCTGAGCCGGTCAGTGTGGGGCAAAAAGAGGGGCCAGCTGTTCCATACTTTTCGCTAGCCGAGCTGCTAGCTGAGCTCCCACGCTCCCTCCTGCCACCTCCATTGTGCTTTCTTCTTCATGCCTTACTCATTGGTAACAGGAGCTGGGTGTCTGGGCTTCAGACCAGGCAGTGTGTCATACCTTCCATCGCTCCCCCCACCTCCCTACCTCCCTGCCTCTTCTCCTGGGCACACAGCGCTCAGATAGCCCCTCTGATAAGACTGGAGCTCCACACCAACAACAGGCAGGAGTGAAATCACACTCCGCCGCTGATTGTTGCTTGAAGTGGGAGACACACTCAAAATTGTATACCGAAGCAAGTGTAACAATATGAGTGCAATTACATACAAATACTGCATTCGGACTTTTATTCAAAATCCTTAAAAGCAGAAAAATTATCCGCTTTGAATTAGAGCTGCAACATTTAATTGATTATTTGTCAGCTGCACTCTAAAAAATGTTTTGGTTCGACAACAAAAACAGTTTGCATTAATCTGTTTGAGTTATTACAACTTCTAATGAAATTATATCCAACCAACAAACTGCACTGACTTAGGTGAATTGACTTTTCTTCTCCAATCAAAAGTATTTTATATACCTGTCCTAACCATCTGAAATTATCTGAATATGTTGACAAAGATGAGAGGACTCAAAATCCAGAACTCAGTTATTAAACCAATTTTATTACGTTATATTTAGTTTTAAAGAAACCAATGCAGAGATTTAAGTTTAAGTTACGCACAATATTAAGTTTTTGCTGTTATTATGCCAACTCCACTTGCTAGGCAATTCATTGGTTTGAGTACATTTTTAGGACAAAAGTTTGACTTCTGTGATTGCAGCTTATTCAAACTTAACATTGGTTTCTGTCTTCTTCTATGACAGTATAAAGAATATCTTTGGATTGTGGATAAAACACTATATTTGAAGATGTCATCATAGGCTTTGGGAAACGCTGATCGACCTTTTTTTTTTTTTTTTAACATTTTCTGACATTTTATAAACCAAGCAACTAATAGAGAAAATAATCTGTCAATCAGCAACGGTAATATTAGTAATTTTCCTAAAACGGTTAAGATGGCATGTCAATTTGAAGCATTGTTTGTTCCAAAAGTATTTGGTGAAAGTAGCATAAGTGCATAATACGTTCTGATATTGTACTGCAGAGCATTTTTTAGGTCTTTGAACTTTAAGTAATGCTTGATAATTGTACTTCACTACATATCACTGAAATTTGATGGTTTTTACTTCCTTACGTGCTTATTAGAACTATTAGTAAGATAATAATTAATATATTTATTTACTTATAAATAAATATATTTTATCATAGAGGAAGATAGAACTTTAATCTCCCATGATGGTAATTTAAAATTAAATCAGATCCGTCGAACCTGAAGTACACTTGGATGATTATACTTATGTACTTGCTTTGTTTTCATTTCTTATCCCTGATTGTATTTCCAAGAAGGTGTTTCTGCAGTGTGTTAGTGCTGCTTTTAGAGCTGATTGCTTTGTCCACCATTGTGCAGAAAGTTTCCCCACTGGACAATTATTGTTCCAGCTTCACTGAAGAGCTGCTTCTCAGTGTATGTGCAGTAATTGTGATGTTATGAAATCGTGCTGCTACGTACACATGCTGAACTGAGATTTAAAGTGAGCACGACATAAGTGTCAACGAGGGCTTCTAGTGCAGGAATCATTCTGCAAAAACATGCAAGTGACGCAACAAGTAGC
Source organism: Acanthochromis polyacanthus (assembly GCF_021347895.1). NCBI lineage: Eukaryota > Metazoa > Chordata > Actinopteri > Pomacentridae > Acanthochromis > Acanthochromis polyacanthus. The sequence goes on along the minus strand of NC_067126.1, from coordinate 10,752,831 downwards.
AAAACACCCTTTTTACAGGAGGGGACTTTAAATTCCCATTGGGGTGGAGCTGGTTTTAAATACTTAATGTATTCTGCTGTGTAATACATGCCGTCTCATGCATTATATTTAACAAACTATTAAATGTGTAGAAGCCTGATTTCATAGAAGGAATCACATCTTCACATCCACAAGCAAACAAAGCCATACCCTATGTGAGTAAACCATGCAAAATGGCCATTATTAAGAGGATTACGTTATTTATTCCAAATTCCACATTGAGCAGAAATTATACCCATTTTAGTAGCAGAATTTTGATATTAAAGCCAGTTGATGTGGCACTAATTAAGCCATTTGTCTTAAATATCTTCAGTTTACTGTCAAAGAGGAGGAAGTACCTCCTTAAACTCCTTGTTTAAGAAGTTTAAGAAGTTTAAGAAGCGAGAATCATAGAATTTACATTTTTAATTTTAAAATAAATAAAATAATAACATAAGTTGGTCAAATTTGTACTTTTTAGATAGACGAATGGTTACGTTTATGAAATAAGATATCAAATTCCAAGTTTAAAAGTCTGGATCATTAACTATTTAAAAGATCAAATGAAAATTGGTGTCTTTGACTTACTGTTAGGGCTCAGCAATGAATCAATATATCATCGACACTGCAGTATGGCCGAGTGCAACATCCAAGTCACAGAAGATGCAATTTTTTGAAATTGTGACACTACATGCCATTATGAATGAAGCATTATGATGTTGCAGTGATGCTCCGAAACATAAATGACATTCTCCGGACATCAGAGACCACATCTGATAAAAGCTGCAGGAATAATCACAATCACATCAACTTTTCTGTTTGTGCAGTCTGTGTTCAAGTAATAGCAGTCTGACTCCTTAAAGCTGAGATCAGCGTTCTGTGGAGGTCAGAGCGTCTGCCGCAGGGCTCCTTGTTCTTCTTGTGGCTGAAGATGGTTCTTTGTGACTGGATGTTTGGGCTGCTGCAGAACGGATTTGGGACTATCAGACGCCTCCCTGATTGTATTGCATGATAGATAAGAATCTAAACTGCCTGAAAGTGATGCACGATACTGTTGTGTCTTCTCCTTATAGTCGAGCTGGACTGCCTTTGCATGCTTGCTAGTGTATATATTTGTGTCCCGCTACTCACAAAGGGGAATAAATGACTTGCACTGTGTGTGTTGGGGGGGGGATTCTCTCAAGAGCGCCTCCCCACAACAATCAGGAGGAGGATGAGATGAAAGGCAGCAAAGTCATGGAGACGCGGCGTGTTTACAGGAGAGAGGCTTGAATAACAGGTTGCGGCGGTCAGCGGCTGTAACTCGAGCTGCTTGTGTGGATGCATATGGAGTGTTCTGCTGCTCTCTGTGATGCAGGAGGGTTGCAGGCTTTGTTGTCCCATCGTGACACCGCATATTTTGACCAGAAATCAAATAAACTCTGTCTCGGGTTCTGGGGGGCCTTTGAAGCGAAAGCGCCGCAGGTTTTTGAGTTCGAAGGCATTTGTGCATTTGTGAGTGGGCTACATGTAGCAGGGGTGTAACAGTGCATTTATGCATCCTTACTGGCATCCCGGAATGAAAATGTTAGCGCAGTAGTTGATTTTCTATCAGCTATAGCATGCTAGCAGGGTTAGCCTTTAAACATGCAGACACTGTAGATTCATGAGATGTGTACGAAGTGATTACCAGGTGTTGACCAGTTATTAATCTGGCCATTTTAAGCCAATGATAAAATAAACGTATTTGGCTCAGACGCAGCTGCCTCTGGTGGAGCTACAACGGTTACTTGATAAGTTGTTAACCACAGTGAAAAAAATAGAAAAAAATGTGGCTGCAAGGGCGGCTGAAAAAATAGGTTAAATGGTAGAATGATTAAAAAATAATAACAATTTTTTTTTTTACAAAGTCTGAGCTTGGAACCACAACATTTCACTGTATTTGAATCAGAAATATCATTATTTAGAATATATTTTGCTATTATTTTACCATTTTTAACCCCCATTGTTCATGTATGGATTTTTGGGCCCCTTTGCTGACAGATTCTCAGCATGTTGTTATAGATTTTATTTTTAAACAGAATTCTTTTCACGTATTGACTTTTTTACAGCTCAGTTTTTACCTACTAACAGTAATACCCACATGAGCTTTTGAACTGTTAGATTAACAATTATGACCAACTAGACACCTTTGAAGGCTTTTGTTTTGTCATAAGTGGAAAAAAAGGTTATTTATGCATTTCTTTTATTTTAGAATAGAATATGCTTTATTGTCATTATACAGTGTATAACAAAATTGGAAAGCTTCTCCTTTTCAGTGCAACTAAATCTTAGGGGAAAAAATTCTTTGTTGTAGTATTACACCCCAAATATATAAGAGCACCAAGTAATAATAATTTTAAAAAAACAACTCTAACAACCCACAGAGTGTATTCAGAGGTGACATGACTGAGAAGTTTCCTGTGTGACCAACAGGGAGCAGTAGAGGCCTGGTAAAGTCAGTGGCTCTAACAACTGCAGTCCAGCAGTTCTCCTTTAATACTGACCTCCACATTAAACTCTACTCATCTCTACTCGTGGCACTGGCTTCCACCTTGCCTCCACTCAGGCCATACAGAGTGTATCGAGAGGGAGAAAATGGGGGCTATGAAAAGTCTCTCAGCAACACCGCACATACATTTCCGCCATAAAACAAATGTCACTGATGGACATGTGTGTGCGAAGCAGAGAGAAAGTGAGTGACAGTGAGCATCAGCGCGTACTTGTTGTTTTTCTGTTGTTTTCCATGTGAACTGTATCTGGTGGCCCTGTGGCCGCCGCAGACATCCCTCCAAATGACAGTCTAATCAGAATACATGTCCATGTAGAACGGCACCAGTCATTACTCTGCTAAGTATAGGATCGCCGCTCGCCTCCGCCAAATGTTTTATGATAACCAGTGTGTGTTAAAATATGTGTCCTGTGGGAATTTATCTGCTGAGGAGCGAGCGTGAGTAGATGTCAGGGTGGCCTGATTGGTATGCCAAAGTTTAAGAGACTGGCAGTTTCTCCATGGTTATTTTGGTGACACATTGACATAAATATACCAAGGCAGAAATCCATAATGACTCCTCGTGTTTAAGGGTCTGCAGATCTTTAAAATGTGTTAAATTATGATATATTTCCCTAATTTAGTAAAGGAATGAATGATTAAACTGGAAGAACATTGAATGTCAAACATTCTCCGCTTTTTCCAGCTTTTCCAGTGTAAGAATGTACTACTTTTGTCTGTTTGTACACTGTAAAAAATGTATGATTTAACAGTTTTAACAGGATTTTTTTTTTTTTTTTTTTAAGAATTCACCGTAGCATAGATTTCTAGATAGGGAGGTTGTAATTTTTGAACATTCCACTGTTTTTTGAACATTTTTTTGTGTGAAACTCTGGCTTCCAGAGTTTCACAGTTTTTGTATGGCATGAGGATATGTTTTGACATTTTAGTGATTAAACAATAAATCCATCATTTCAGGAAAATGTAAATGTAAACACTCATTGTTTTTGCCCCTCGTGTTGTTTCTGGTACAAAAATCAGTTATCTACATTAATGTATATTAAAATTCTCTGAGCCGTTTATTCTCAAGTGTAAAATATATCAAATACTAAATGTTCCTTGAGGACAGGTTAATTAACTGACATGAAATTTTAATGCCAGCAGTGCAGTTTCACCTTTAGGCTACATCCATCCTGATATTGTTCACTTTGAAAAGACATAACTTTGGTTTCATTTACACACAACGTCCACATTACTCCAGGGTTTTAGTACCAAAAAACAGCCACTTCTGGAAATGCTGCTGACCAACTTTTAGTTTGAAAACTCCAAGTTTGCACCTTTGTCTGGACAGGTAGAAACTGAGACTTTTGGAAAAGATGGTGTAGACATGATGCATTCTTCTATCACGAGACCATTTTCTGGAAGAAAACAAAGATATCAGCCCTCCTCTTCCAGTACTTAATCCAACATGAATAATGAATCACAGCTGTTGTTGACCTTGTTGTCTTTGCTGGTAGCTGCTGTGCAGCTCAGGACATCTCTGGTCTTACTTTCCACCATTGTTGTTCTTCCTACAACTAAGCCAAGTGTACATGAATGGTCGTGTGCATTTTCAGGGCTTTCATTAAGTATGGACATCTTTTTAGGAAATAAAGCTAAAATGTTTGTCAGGGGGAAAGTTGATTACTTCAGGACGTTTTAAAATTAGAATGTATTTGCATGGCAGCTGTAGAACTGTGAAACGCAATGCTGCTTTGTTTCTTTCTGACAACACTGAGGACTCAGCCATCTTGTTTTTACACTGTAAAAATGAAAGCTTTAATTGAACATTGTTTCGCTGTAATTTTTTGGACAATTTACCATTTTCTTAACAGCTTTTCTATGTCTCCAATACAATGTATTAATTTACATGCTGACTGCAGAAAAAAGCAGCTGTAAACTGTAAATATTGTGCACATCAAAAATCAGTATTTTTACACAGTAATTTCTTCTTTCACAATCGCAATGTGTGACAGTTAAATTGCACTTTTTTCGCTGTATTTAAATCTACCAAAAAAGTAAAAATTTTAAATTTACTGTTATTTTCTGTTTTTTTTCCTCATAAAAAATACAGTATTTGGTAGTTTTGTAGCATATTTTCTGTGACACCTTTGCTACCAGATAATCACCTATTTTAACTACAATGTTTTTACAGGATATATATACATTTTTTACAGTGCAACTTCAGCCCTCGATTATGTTGCAGTTGTACGTGGTGCTTTTAGGTGAAGTGGGAGTTTTAGAAATCATCCAGGCTGTTGAATTCTCACGTTTAGCTGCTTTTACCTTTCGTCTGTACTAAATCAACAGTCTCTATTTTTGGTTGTTCACATTAGGTCTGTCTAGGCAGTGCAGTTTAGTTCCCAGGCTTTAGTCTGACAGGTTCCGGTCACTGTGTCCTGTGGCTGAGGCCTGGCTGGTCTGGGCAGGACTTGAAGCTGTGGTCACAGTGATGAAGGGGGGCCAGGAACCAGGGCTGACCCACATAGGCGCCTTCAGTCTGGACCAGGCGAAGGCCTTTTCTGGCCCGCTGCAACCCACGGACTGTAAACATAGTGGACAACAACACAGACAGGGAGCTTAGAAGGGGGCCGACCACAGTGCTGCTTGGCATCTGCTCACACCCAGACTGAAACGAGCTGCGACGTCCACCACTACACAAGAACACACAGATCAACAACGTGCCCTGAAAACCTCACAACACCAACTGTGACGGTTTTCATGCTTCAGCTTCACTTGCTTGTCTGTTGTCTCAGGAAAAGAAATCCCAACCACTGAGGACTTCAGATCTGGGTGGAGAAACTCCTACAACACACAGTGGTCACACTGAAAGTTTATTTTTGCTTTCTCAACAGTTAATACTTTGGAAATACGCTTTTTTTATTATTTTAATTTTTTTTTAGAAGAAAGTCAACACAGTAATTACTGGTAGAATTTAATGACTCATCAGATGGCTTTAGTTGATGCAAACTGTTTATATTGAGAGGAAATACCTTTGTTCAGTGTAGTTATTAATAATAGATTCAGCTTTGGCTACATATAAACACAATATAAAGGAAATGAAATGATTTCCAGTAATTGAATAATCTGTCAGTTATTAAAATGAATAATTAACTATTCGGATTATGAATTGCACAATAACTGAACGGCCACTTTTTAGTTTTCAGCTTTTAAATTTGGCTTGAGGTTGCTCTCGTGCGTCTGACTATTCACAAAGACGATTAAGATGCTCGTTGTGTGCTTTTTGTGTGCTTTTGTAATATGCAACATGTGTGTTTTAATGATTTGAAGTGAAATGCTGCTATAATGCTGCAATTCCTGATACCCAGCTTTGTTATATTATGTTTAAAAGTTGCTAAACTCTGTGGCCGGGACCACATGCAGAAAACTATCACGTGCACCCCAAATAACACGTACATAGAAAAGGCCGAGACCAACTTTAGGGATTTGTTGACGGTTCGATACCATGTACTTTACTGCAGCTAAGTGTCTTTTTAATTAATGTAGGCTTCTATTGCGTCTGTAATGATAACTTGCTGAGAACAAGGTGCTCACTGGCTGCACTTCGTTGACTCGGTTGAATGCTAGATGTTGCTGGTGAGCTTTCCTGTAATTACAAATTTAAAAACATCTTTGCTGATGCTGAGGGTCGACGGGGCTTCAGTTTAGGCGTAGCAGGCCCCTGAGCTTGCGATACACTAGCGAAAATCCCAGTAATTATTTGTGGTTTATCTAGGGTTCATTCGATTCTTTGCAGTGAACTTGACCTGGATGGCAATGTGCTCTAGTCACATCAGGTAGATTACACTCCAGCAAACACCAATTTCTATATGGCAGAGTGTTCAGAATCGACAACAACAAGCAACAACAGCTGAATTCAGTGGCAACCAGTTTGTTCAGCGATTTTGTCATCAACATTATTTGCTCAGTTTTGCCGATGCCAATTCCTATACCTGTTTAGTTTCATTCAATATTTTCCACACTTTGTTTAAAACATGTTGCATTATAGACATATTTAATCGTTAGACTTGTATTAAAGTTCTCACTCTCATTATCATTAAAGCTCATTCTTGACATGAGAACTTGAGTGACTGAATGAATGTGAACTTCTGTAAAAAAAAAAAAAAGTAGGAATAAAGCCTCATGATCCTGAAAGTTGAGGCGGGTCAGTTAAGTTTGAAGATGTTATTTTCTCCTCTTTACTCAGTCTGTACTGATTTCCATCCATCTCTCATTTCTAATGAATAACTGTCGATCAGAATAATAAAAAAAACTGCTAATGATAGACATTCATAATCATCTATTGGTTTTCTACATTTTAAATGAATATAAATTAAATAATAGTGATTAATGCATTCTCTTTGAATTTGACTTTTGATCGTTGATGCTTTTCATTAATTCATGCAGATTTGGAGCCACTTATTTACTATGGTTATTTAAATACTGTATGTTCTTTGTAAAATATACATAAAGGCATTAATAGAAGCGTTAGAGGTTCCTTCATTCCTTTTGAAATTACTCACTCAGCCACTGGAGTTATTGACGTGCTCTTCTCTCTCTGGTACAATAGATAACATCAGATACCTATAGATGGGCAGTACATTATTTATTTTTAACCTTTGTTTAACCAGCCAAGTCATTAAAAACAGATTTTTTTTCTACAATGGCAGCCTGGTGATTGTACGGCACAAGTGTGGCCAGAAAATTCCACATTCAGATCAAAGAGCTAAATGAATCTCATCCAAGCCCCACTTCATGAAAATTACATGTTGAAAAATTAGAATAAGGTGGAGGTGTTTTACAAAATTCATCAGAAGTTGAGCAGATTTGGTTTTTTTCTGGCTAAGCTCGAATAGAAGAGTTGAGTAGGTGATTAGTGAAATGAACCCTCTGATGCCCGACAGCTACCGGCAAGTTTGAAAGACATGATATCTATCTTCTTGTAAAAATGGCCAAAATCGTACCATTTATTAGAGCCAGTAACTGTAAAAACAGAAGAATTGTTGGATGTTCAAATTTACACGTCATTCCATCTTAAAACTTAGCCAAATATAAGCTTAACATAACGATATTTTAGCAGAATCACTTTACATGTCTTATTTAACAAAATGCCAAAAAAACAACCCAAAAACTCAACTGAATCTGATGGTTAACTGCAGGCAGTGTTTCCACACAGCGGAAAGGAGATGACGATAGCGACTAAAGCGGACTTGATCAACAATATAAATGCAGCATGGCTCAGAAATGATGTACAGACTAGCAAGTTGTGGGAAGATACATTCAGCATGGTGAAACATCTTTCTGAAGTTGACATGCAAAGTAATGTGAATAAAGTGTGTCGGTGTGAAACAAAATGTCAATAATGATAATATGTACAGTATGTGAATTCACTATTAGGAAGTGTTGGACATGTTGATCGTAGTTTTTTTTTTTCACTTTTTTGTAAAATACTTTGTGAAGTTGTTGGAAGATAAATTCAGCGTGGTGTATCTTTCTAGTTAGTGTCCAGAGTGTGATAAACAGGTTTTGTAGAGGCTGTATAAATGTAAATAATTAAATGTCTACAGCATACAGAGCCACCATTTCTGAGTTGTTCTCTGCCTAGTGATGGTTGTGCCGTTTCTATAGATGTGCAGGACTTCATATTGTAGGGAAAAAATGTTCCACCATGAGGAACAACGTGACAGGAGCAAAAATGAAATAACGCATTAATAAGTAGGGGTTCAGAGGGTTCATGAAACAAGTTTTAAACGTACGTTGCATCCATGTCGGTGCCCCAGGTCGTGTCGGGTCAGGACATAGCGTGAGAATCGGTCCCTTTATTATATCTATAACCATCAGATTCTCCATAAAGAAGACCCCCATAAAATCTCTATAAAATACCTCCTCATCCCGATGATCACCCCCACCCTCCTGGAAACAATAACGCTGTAAAACATTTTTATTTTTACTGGAGTTGTAAAAAAGTACATGCTGAACATGTATTTCATTTTAATGGAGATGCTGCTTTATAGAGGGCGGTCATGTGAAAGCCATCAATAGGACCAGGTGAGAGTTCACAGCCAATGGATGTGCAAACACACCCACACACACCCACACACACACACACACACACACACAACCTGCACATCACTGTGCACTGATGGGGGCCAGTACTCTCACAGAACAGACCTGCGTTTGCAACATGACCCAATAGATTGCCTTGCTTGCTGCTTAACCTGCAGCAATTAGCAGACAGGAAAAGGTCTGGCCACTGAAAATGTAATCACGAAATTAGCTGCGCGATACATCAACCTAACATACGTCTATTAAATCCAGGTTATGGATACAGCATTTGTTCATATCAGCGTTGAGGATGGCAGATAATTGGGTACACTAATCCGGTAATGCTTACAAATGGTCAAATTACATTGATTAAGGCGGAGTGTTGAACATTATGGGCGCACATGCAGGCAGCCGGCTGTTCGCACACATTTTCACCAACATTTGTGTCGCACCGTCAGGGGTCAAAGTGTGGGTTTGGTTACACACTGCATTGACAAGTGACAGCACTCATAAAACAGCGCTGTCATTAACTGCAGCATCGTTTGCCAATACATCACACTCAACTGTCATAAAAACATGGAAAACACATCGCTGTAGTGGTTGTTATGCACTTTAAACTTTGACCAGCCTATAAAAATGAATGAAATTACAAGAAGAGTATCAGCCTGGTAATTTTTTATGAGATTTTTTTTATTTTATTTTACCAACCGTAACTAATAAAATTGACAATCTATCCTCTGCTGACCACAGACTGTTCAAAACAAATCAAGTCAGTTGTAAATGTTGTTATCACACTAAGAGATCTAGCTGATTCATCATGGGGCTGCAACTAACAATTACCCTTATCATCTTTATCATCTTTAAACTTTGATTTTTTTTTTTTTTTTTGTCCAACCACCAGCCCACAAAAGTGTATTTAATTGCCTCTCTGAACACCAAACAGTTTCTGGGTGTTTTGTTTTGCTCCTGTCACATTTTAACTCACTGTGAGCTCAATGTCTTTTGTGCAGGAAGTACAGTTATAATACCATCATTTGTTGAATATCTTTGACTGTTTAATATTTAAAAAACTATTTAAAAAAAGGCTATAATCAGCATGTGCAACATTTTTCCAGGTGCTCACAGGAGTTACCAATACTGGAACTAGACCAGCCCTCAGTAGATGGCAGAACCACGCCCAGATATCTGACCTTGACCTTGATCTGCTGACCTCTAACTCCACAACTGAGCAGGGGACCTTAGACCGATCTTCAGTGCCAAGTTTGATCATCCTGACTTCAGCACTTGCAGAGATATCTGAACGGACATACACACACACACATACTTACCCAGCCAGCCAGATACCGAAGCGAATGCAGTAACCCCGCTGACGTGTACGTCAGGCGTGGTTAATAAGTGTTATTCTACATAATATAGCTATTTTACTTACTTATACTATACTTCACTAGGCTTGCGCTAGCCGATCACCACAGTGCCATTGGCGCATCGTTTTGCTGGATGGTGCAGTCATTCTGAACCGTGTGAGCCACAGTGGCGCTCTATTTTTCTTGTAAAAAGCAACAAAAAAGGGTTCGACTTACTTTCTCTTCGAAACACCCGAGCGATAATATAAGAAAAACAAACTTTTTTCTTTCAGCAGGCATCGGAAATGGTCGGAGCCACCTGAATCTTGATCACGCGCCCGGTGTTGTAGAATTTTCACACTCCCCGGACAAATCTGACTCCCCCTTCGCGTGAACGCGCTCGACTTACGTTTCACTATGTGGCCACAGGTTTTCTGTTGTACGTTTACTGTTTTTGCTGTTGTTTTCTACAAGTTCTTGGGTTAAATGGGATTAAGTACCGAACTTCAGACATGTTTTCCTGTTAAATATGATTAGGTGACGTGTTTCTCCTCCTCTTCTCATCTGTATGTGCGCACCCTAAATGGCATCGGGGGGAGATCCTACTAATCTCAGCTTCACTCCTATGAGGACATCAGGACAGGACAGGGTGTAATCGCCAAATATTGTTCATATTCCATCAGTTTTCCACATGTGTCAATAAAATAATTGGTCACTGAGAAAACTTTATATCTCCTTATTTAAAATCGGACTCCCCTAAGAATGCAAGATATGGCATCAAAATATGTCTGGTATTTACGTATAAAGTCTTTAATATAAGTATAGTTCTTAAGAATAAAGTCATTTGTTATTGTTGTTATTTTTATTGGGCCAGTTAACAATATAATAGAATTGAAATTCTTTATTTATCCCACACCTGGGAAATTATTTGCTACAACAGCTAAAACACCAAATCACAACAAGTTTAAAAAAAAAAAACTAGTAAATTACAGTCTGTAAGAACAGAATAATAAAATAAGGGGCTATATGATCACAGTATGGCAGATTAAGAACAGACAGACTATTTCAAAACTAGGACTTTAACAGAAATATGCAGGTTGAGTTAACTGTGCAGATTGTATGATATGAAATAAAATCTGGAGTCAGATTTTGTTGGGCCACTGAACAAAATCTGACTCCCCTATTATTTTGGGAATGCAAGAAGTGACAACCTCCAAACCTTCTCAGCTACAACATCTGCACCTCTGCTGCTGCTGTGTGAAGTATCAAGTATGGCGTCATTACAGGAGAGAAGTTGTAGGGGGAGTCAGATTTTGGCCCCCCCTACAACTTCAGATTTTTCCGGGGAGTGTGAAAATTCTACAACACCGGGTCATGACCCGCTCTCGGCCAATCACAGAAAAGCATGCTATTTTTACTGCGTGAAATCTCTGAATGGTGTGCCACAAGGCGAGTCATTTGCGATCAGGAAAAGCAAGAAAGAGGAGGTTTTTGTTGAGTTTATGCTACAGTTGTGAGATATGGTACATAGGGAGGGTTGAAGAATTGGACATAGGAGGAAAAGAAGGTAAATTGGACATGAAATTAATATTTTTATGGGTCAAAAAGTTTTGATCATGAACATGTTTCAGGTACAGGTTTTTAAATGGCCAAATGCATATATACAAATATAGATGCTCAGAGCAGCCAAGGAGGAGTGTAAAAACGATGAAAATAACAACATACATATATATAAGTAGAAATAAAATAGAACTGTTTAATTGAGCTTTTTTTTTTTTTTTTTTTACCTCAAAATGCACCAGAATGCAGGAAAATGACTCATTTTTTTCTGCTATCACTGACAAAGAAATTTGTGGCTTTTTGTGGCTCATTGTTATTCTTATGAGTGAGCCACAGTGGCTTTCATTTCAAATTCCTAGTGCAAGCATAGCTTCAGAACTTTGGGGTCACTTAGAAATGTCCTTATTTTTGAAAGAAAAACATTTTTTAAATGTAGATAACATTAAAGTAATCAGAAATACAGTTTCAACATTATTCTAGCTGTAAATGGCTGATTTTTAATGAACATCTCCATAGGGTTACAGAGGAACATTTCCAGCAACCATCACTCCTGTGGTCTAATGCTACGTTGTGTTAGCTAATGGTGTTGAAAGGCTAATTGATGATTAGAAAACTCTTGTGCAATTCTGTTAGCACATGAAGTAAAGTGTGAGTTTTCATGGAAAACATGAAATTGCCTGGGTGACCCCAAAGTTTTGAGTGGTTGTGTACATTTTTAAGTTGTTTTTAAATCTTGAAATGTTTGTTCACAAGTTGCAACTCTAATAGATGGATAAGCAATGGATACATGTATGGATTTAGCTTTCCAATTGTTTCCATAGTTTTTAAAATCAAAATACTAAAGTTCAAATATATCTTCATGCGCATTTATTGTACAAGCTTCTGACTTCTTGTTGCACTGCATCAGCCACAGTGCTTTTAATAAGTGTCCCACACAGCCACTGCACCACACCAATCTAATAAAACATGGCAGATCAATTTATGACTGAATGTCTTATGTACATGACCTTATGGCTGCCTATTTAACCTAATATAACTAATACGAGGTCCATATATCACTTATTACTGATATGGAATCAATACTGGATTCAATTAGCTAATGATGCTGAAAGGTACTTCCTGGATCCATTCAGATTACAGAGCTTTGTTGGCGGACTCACCTTTGATTGAATGTTACTTGGAGCGTTTTATTTTTGAATCCTGTTTACTTCTTGTTATTGAGCCCCTTTTATACTTTCAGGCTCAAAGCTTTTCTCCAGCTGCCAGTTTTTCCTTAAAATAGTGTCGATTTTACCTCTACAGAAGAAAATAATGGAGGTGTAGTTAGAGACGCTTGATGTCTTTCTCTGCTGCAGATTGATTTAGTGAAACTCAGATCACTCTCAATTACATATATACAGTAACAGGAATTCTTGCACAATTGTATTATGATACAGATTTTGTTTTAAATGAATAAAACTGACACTTTTTCCATTACAAAAGCTAAATTTTTGTAAATTTACTATATATCTAAAATTGTCATTTACTGGCAGCAGTTCCAGCTTCCACTTGGATGAGAAAATGAACATTTTCCTGCAGATCCACACAAGCTCCATACAATTAGATGGGCAGCATCTGAATTTCCCTTCAGGTCTCTTCAGAGGTTTTGTGTGGTTTAAGGCTGAACTTTACTGAGGGATGGTCAGAACCTTGTCCTAAAGACGGCCCAGAGCTATCTTGGCTGTTTGCTTCGGATATGATGACAGTATGATGGTGCCAAAACCATGCTTCACTGCAGGGATGGTTTTAGCATGGAGTTCTGCCCAAATAGTTCTTCTTTTGTTTGATCAGACAAGAGAATCTACTTCCTTGAGCTCCCAGTCATTTCAATTCAGTTCTGACCAACTCTATGGCTGCTTTATGTAGAATGTCCTCTTCACATCTGTGATTTACTTAAAGGTGCCATAGTAGTATCAACATTTTTGGGACTGATTAGGACAAATCTTGTTGAGTGTCTGTGGTCTGACTCACTGGATAAAGACTAAGGGTATTAGCCCACCACTGCATGTGCACCTCCTTCTACTATCTGCAGTGTACCATGTTCAAAACATTACTCACTAAAGCAAACAACCACCACCTCTGGGCAACAACTTGCACTTTGAAAATTTTAAGTTTTGCAGAAGGTCTGAAACTGCACCAGTAGATCCTCTTTCACGGCAATTTTCTGGGGAGAAAAAGTACCTACTCCAGGTGAGGTAGTCCTGAGTGATCTTGTCTCGACAATGAGTGATGAAAGTTAGAGAATACAAGTGCCATCTTTTTTTGTCCTCTTGTCAAGTAGCAGTCTTCTCTCTCATACCAGCATTAAAAATGTATAATTGACCTCATAGGCCAAGAGACTGAACCTCCTTTTTTTTCTATTTTTGAGTAGCACCAGTAAATACTATTTGTTGTTGTTTTTTGCACCCAGACTTAACGTTGTGGTCAAAACTGTTGGATTCTACACTGCAGTGGAAGCAGAAAGACTGAAAAGGCCGATTACAGGGCATGTGAATGTTTGTGCCACCTCAAGTTCCTGCTGTGGAAAGCTGCCAGTTGTCGTTGATCAAAACCCAAATAAAATGTCCATCTTGACTAAAATTACCACTTCTGAGAAACATATTTACCAAAGGATTTAAATTAAATCAACATCAAGGGCTGACATTCACATTGCAGCTGATGTTCTTGCCTGTATTTTAATATTAGTGTTCTTAATTCAGATATCTGCTTCACAGGTGTCCAGTTATACTCTGCATTTACTAAAAATTAAACCACACCTTCCAGCTAACCAGTGTTTTCAGTATCAATGCAAACATGTATTTTACTGTATTAAATATTGTCCTCTCCCTGTTAATAAATAGAGAAGTATCCACACAGCACCCAGTATAAAACAACTTGTTCATAAGGAGTTTGCAGAGCTGAGGCTTTTGACTAAAACCCCTCAGACACGAGCAGCAGTTGGTGGAAGGTTTTCATTCGATCGTGGCCAAAAGTCTGGATATCATCAGGCCTGCTACACGCTGTGTAAACAGAGCGGGCATTGAATACATTAGTCCCTGCATCGATTTGAACCTTTCCCTCCAAACACTGTCTCTCCGCCTTTACTCTGTTTCTCAATTTAACTTCCTTTTTGCTCTTTAATCTTCTCCTCTCTTTCTCCCAGTGTCAATCATCCTTATTCCTCTTTAGACTTAGAAGTATTTTAGATGACACAACAGTGCTCACCGTGTGATTTTAACTGCGGTTCATGGGAGGCAAATTCTTGTAAATTTAATTTAAAAGCAGCTGGCTATGATGAGCTGACCTTTATGTAAGAAGGCGCTCCCACTCGGGGTCCTAGTTGTTCGATGGTGTCCATGCTGATTGCCCGCTTGGCCTAATTGCAGTAATCTTTGTGCCACTTGTGCAAATGGGCTGAATATTCTCAACAAATACACACGTTTATTCTGCAAAAAAGGCAATGTGATTACAGCATCTATAGGTCTAATGACAAACTGGAGAATAGTCACTCCACAGGTAATTTTTCTTCTTCACTTCACTAAAGGCAAAAAGAAGACGCAGAAGAAGAAGGACAGAACAGCAGTGCTCTCGCTACCTTCTTGCTGATTCACACGCTCACACTCTCACCTTGTTTATAGACTACAGATTATTTGGTCCTTGAAATTGGTGTGTCTTTGTTCTTAGTTTATTGAAGAAAATATCCTCTGGTCTCCACCCAACTATTATCTCCAGACGTGGAGCCAGCAGCCCGAGAAGAGTCGTGTAACTTGAAACGAAAAAACCAAGACAGACTGCAGGTCTCTTCATTTATTTATGTATTACTGCAAAGCTGTGTGGATTTGTTACTTGGGCTCAGCTCGTGTGTGTGTGTGTGTTTCATATTTATCCATAGGAGGGTCTGTCGATTTATGTGATGATTTAAGTGCCTGTAGCCTGGTGTGTGTTTGGAGGGGGGGTTGGAGGCCGGCGGTTGTTGTTTGGCAGGCTGTCCTGTCGCCTCAGCTCTGGTCTGATCAGTACCAACAGACCCGGTTAGCGCTGAGCTGAGAGTGCAAAAGCATGTCAAGCAACACACATCTGTTTACACACCAGGCCACAAACACTCCACACCGACTCGCCTCGCTCCTGATGAATAATACACACACCACCAGACGGCCACTGCTGCATGCATCCCTGTGTGTTCATAATGGCCGTTTTGATGAGAAATATGAGACACGGAGCATTTTTAGTTACTTATGTTTGAATTAAATTTGATGTATGTTCCAATGCTATTGTCAGGGTTGATTATAAGATGTCAAAAAAATGGTTAAGAATGTGTAATTTACCACAACCCAATGTGATGTTGTAAAATCTCTAAACCCCCAAATAATCAATTTACATACAACAACTAAAAGCAGATCTTGAACAGATGCAGATAGGTTTTCTGTCTGTCGCCTCGGTGATTATCCAACTGTTTGTTGCAGTACACAGCATTTTGTAGTTTTGGTTGAGCTGTACTCATTGAACTCAACATCTGTTGTGCACGAGAGACTAGAAAGATGACAAGTAGCAGTGTCATGACACCAGAAATTTTTCAGCACCAGTGTGAAATTTCATGGTTCCTATTACCAAATTTGATTAATTAATGTCAGCAGTGTCGCATAAATAAGTACAACTTACGACATTTGTGGGAGTCCACCGAACCGCTGATATGGTTGGCCACTGGGATTTGTCCTCAGGAAACCCAGTGGCCAGTCCACCGCTGCTGCTGTGCTAGCCTGTGACATGATTTGCATGCTCGCTTTTTGTTGTTAGAACTTGACCCTGATTGTTGGTCATTTATGATGTCCCAGTGTTAAACAGAGATGAGGGGGAAAGGGATTCATTTGAATTTAACCAACAGACTTAGAATTTAACCACTTTGGCCTATTTATCAAAGTACACAATGAACAACACACAAGTACACAAGTATCAGAGAAAACCAAGGGCCCAGGTGGCGACCTGTTAGCACATCACTGAAGGTCTTTGCCAAGAGAGAGCAAAGGAGCATGAAGGCTCTCTGTTTTCAAGATATGACTATTTTGACTTGGTAAACTGTAGAATTAAGCTTTCCATTAGTGGACATTTCATGCAGCTTTCCTTTCCCTTGTTGCTTTCTACAGATTATCATTTTCAAAATTAAACACAGTGTGTGGAACACCAATAGCTCAGAGCCTAGATGCTGAAATTTCAAGCTTTGCCTAAGATTTAGATTGTGCAGTTAGGTAGCCTTGCGTTTCTTTTTGGTCAGTTGTCCATGTTAATGACGGCACTCACCTGCTTGCTTGTGATTCTTCCACAGAACAGTTCCGTTGATCATTATTTTGAGGGGTCACTGCTGCCAAATCCTTAGGCCAATATAATTGCCATTGCTTTATAGAAACAGAAACAAGCCAGGCCTTTTTTGGCCCTTTAGCTGATCGATATCGAGGTGCTGGCACCATTCTGTGTTGAAAAATGGTCTGACGATGCTATGCAAGATGAAGGTCTGACAGGCTGCTTATGAACGAGAAAGGTGGAGCACACTCGGGGTTTGTTCGTGGAGCAAAACTCGGTTTCCGTTGTTTCGCTCTGAATTTAAGTGAAGCCATCAGGCATTCCACCGAACAACTTTTCTTATTGCTATTGCTTAGGTGTTTCTCTTCAGTACATAACACTATTATTTTTAATCACCCATGCCTAAGGTCAATGAGTCGAAGCCTAAATATCTCCAAACATGACTGTGTTTTGCTTTTTTCAGTGTGACTGTTTTCAGTATGACTCTCTGACCATACGGAGGTTTTATAGCAGCACACAAGCATACAGAATACCAGCCTAAACCAGCATACACAGTACAGTCATCTGCATGACAGTTCAGTATTTGAACTCAATTTAATGTATGGCATAAGGTGTTATAGGACAACCTGCCATCGAGCTAATTTCTAACTAGATTCTTGTTTGACGCATGGATAGTATGGCACGCCCCCATTTTAAGCTCTTAATTTACATGTACTGAATAGGAGACACACAAAAACTGTCTGCAGAGGCCAACTTCAGTGGTTATCAAAGTATGGGCCCCATGACAATTATATTTATCCTGTACACTTTGATAGCAGTATTTTCAGATTTTTATCTTTCATGTAAAAACGTTAAAAGAAAGAATCTAAAAAATGACGCCACTCTTGGGTTGAATTGCTCAGACACATGCATCTTGTGACAAAGAGATGCAAACGTGTCTGCCATATTAAAACCTGACATTTTGATAACTGCATGGATGAGCTTTCTCACAGTGAGTTAGATGAGATGATTGATACTTCTCCTTATATCTTTTTGTTCAATATGAAGCCAGAACATTTTGTAGCAACTGGAGCCTTTTCAACTGAGCTATCTGAGTGTTCTCATGCTACTTCAAGGACAAACCGTGCAGCTGCAATTCATGACTTCCTTTTCACAGCCAGATATTTGTTGTATATTCAGAGCTCTACATGAGAGACACTCTCAGTTTGACACTTGGAAAGTGATAAAACCAGCCGACCGAGCTAAGGCATCTGGACATGAGCGGCACAGGAGGAGTTAAAATGCAGTGAAGGGGAAGAAAGGGTCTGCTGAGGAAAAAAAAATGCTGTGATCTCCTTTATTGTTGAGTTTAATTAAATTTTCAGCTCTAATTACAATTAAGCCACTTAGTATGTATAATAATGTTTGCATCACAGAGCAGCACAGATGCAGTCCATCAACGCAATTAAATATTAAAATGGCTGTGGCTGTATTAATAGCAACGTGGTGTGCTAGTCACTTAGTGAGTGTGTACACGGGTGTGTGTCTGGTTGTGCACACGCCAACCGAGCCATTGCAGAGAGGGGACTCCCTTGGTACTGAAGCTGTCGCCTGGAGACCTGCAGCACCGTCCTTAGTGCCACCAGTGAGCCCGGTGTGTATATGACCTATATTCACCACAGCGCTCTCTGTGCCACAGAAGCGTCACTAAACGGGGAAAAAACACAGCGTGGTGGGCAGAAAATCCCCACGAGTGTATGAATATTTCTGAGCTGCCGAATCAGCACACTGTAAGTCTAATGCAAAATTAGTGTTTTGGTGCAAAATTATTCATGACTGCACATAATGAGCGTGTTTTTAAGTCAAAGTGGTGATTTGCTCGATTCACCGCTTCTCTCCCAGCTTCCTCTTTGATTTTCTTTTTGCTCATGTTTTAGCTGCATGTCGCTACGTGCAAACAAACTTGAGTTTCAGCACACATGCGATCATATGTGTATGTTAACGCCTACATATGTAGAAAAACTCACCTTCACTCACACGCAGAAAAATGCGTTCATGAACAAACCCACACAGTCATTCCCTCACTTCCCTCTCATCCTGCATTATTCAGGGAATCAGCGCCTGTGAACACAGTAAACAGGATTGTGTTGGGTTTGTGTGAGGCAATAATGGGCAGAGCACTGAAGCCATGCTGTAACACAGCCCGTTTAGCAACCAAAACTGCTCTAAAGTCTCTTTTTTTGTCAGTTATCAAACGTCACCTTGATAACTTATCCAGTTTACACATATGTACATGCTACTGCAGGCTGATTTGCTTTGTTTAGCATTTAGCTTCTGCTAACAAACACACAAAAAGTCAAACAACTGGAGAAGGATAATTCAAATAAAGTATACAGACTCATAAATAACAACACAAAGGTTATAGTTACTTCATATTTGATGCCAATGAGCCATCTTTGAATACATGTTCTGTGAAAGTGATATAACTGTTTTTTCCACAAGGGACATTTGTGATTTACTATTTGTTCCTTACAGATGCTGTTCAGTGATTTGGTCAGTGTCCATTAATTTACCAGTGTCCTACAGATATCTTTAATTTACTTAATATCAAGCCAAAGATGTGGTGGTATTTTTGCTAGATGGTAGTGTTGAACCTTTGGGCAGCTCGGGCTCCATAAACTTGGAATTTTTTTTTACAGCAGGGACGTTTTAATACTCAATTTGAGTTCACAGTAAAATCTGGTTTATTGTATTGGTCAACTGATGTCAGTGTAACAGATACACTGGCATAGGTGTGCATATTTTCCAATATGTGCAAATATGAAGGCTTTATTTAACAGAACATAATGCAGAATAAGATGGTGTTGGGCAGAGGCGAGGTGGTGTGAAGGTTTACATGTGTGTCCTTGCTGTCTTCTCTGAATTTAATCAGTCAGTGTTTTCTTTGGTTGACATGTGAGGTCACAGAGCAGTTTTTGAGGGCAGCTTGGAAATACCCACTGTTGTTTCCTCATAATAATTTGCTAACTAGTTTGTGAATAGCAGCATTCCATTGCTGCAAAGTTAATAAACTGTGACCACAACATTTTACCTTTTCAGCATATTTTCAACATACTATATGTATGGTTTTATAAAGAAGGTAGGCTGATATAATGTTATTGGATTTATTTTTTGTCCTTAACAGTTGGCATCAGTCCCCAAAAATCCATTATCAGATGGACTCTAGTTTGCAGTAAAATTTGCTTTGATATGATCCTGAATTTCTGAATCAGTTTATCATGGGTTTTATTGGTGTTTGTAAAACGTGTAGAAGTCTTCATTATACATTATGGCCCAATCAGAGTATAATCTGTAACCAGAATCTTATTGTTTTATTTGACAGCATTTTATGACTTTGGCTGTTTTAATCTGAAAACTACATCACACTGTGCAACATGACTGTTGCCTGTAGTAAAAAGCAGTACAGATGCACACAACGAAAGTCCTTTACTAAGTTAAGTAAAGGAGAATTAAAGTATTTGAGTGAAGCTATGAATAAATGTAGTTTCCGTACATGCAGTGACTCATACAGAGTTGTGGAATCAGTGTTCATCTTCAGGCCAGTTTTAGAAGTGTATCGTGATGGCTGCTGGAATGTGTGGGGAGAGCTCAGCAGGAAAGCGCAGCGACTGGGCCTGCGTCTGGCCCCGGCTAGGCATGTGCTGATAAATATAGCTGCCGCTGAGGCAGTCTAAATACAAGGCTCTTCTTTGCAGTAATAGATGGGTGTCGCTAACCTATGGTGCAATCACGCTAGATTCCACAGAAATATTTCTGCACAGTGGCAAACAAACAAAGCAAAAAACAAAAGCGTGGAGCAGGCAATGCTAATCATGAGGCATGGCTAGGCGTCTGTGGCCAGGGCGGTGGTGATGGTGTTTGTATTTGTGTGCAGCAACGACTGTAACAACCACCACTGACCCTTATGGACCAAAGGACCTCTCCACTGTGGGACAAAAACCAATGGCTGTGTATGTGCAGTTACTTTATAGCGTGTTAGCATGAGTGTGTGTACGTGCAGAATGAATAGGGTGATATTTATGACCAGGGATTATCCTGAGGACACTCTGCAGAGTCCAAAGGTTGCTCTGCTGTCTGTCTCTCTGGGTTTCTGGGAGCATCATTAACCAACATTTAACTGCTGGCTTATGAGTACAATTTAACAACCTGGGCCGTTCTCTTGTGTATAAGTCATACAACACACCCATCCACTTCTGACGCTTCTCTCCAATATCCGGACTGTTAAACTACTATTTATCAGCCAATGAAATGGCAATAATCCTCCGATAAAAATGCACTTGGTCACCCTTGTCAAATAAAACTCACATGGTTCACATGAATCCACACTGTAAAAACTGAACATTTAACTGTCATTTTCAAAAAGTATTCACTATTATGCTGCAGATTTTTCCTGTTTTGTTAAAATACAAAATAAAAACACAGAAAAAAAATAACGATTTAACAAGTTAATCTTAAAACACAGGCTGAAACTATACATAACATACAAAAAACATCTTTTTTTTCCCCAAAAAACTCATTCTTTTAAAAATTGCATTTTTTTACACGTATAGTTTTTCCTCCCCTTTTGTTAAACAATATTGTGTGAAGTCACAAATAATGGTTCATATACAAACTAAGTTAATTAAGAAAACCTGACCAAAACTGTACATAATGTACACATCAAAACATCTTTAGTTTAGCAAATAGTAATTTCTTCCTTTGCAATATATGACCAAAAGAATAGTGTTTTAGTGTATTTAAATGAGCTAATATATATCGTCATTTTTTTTAGGTAATTGAAATTATTGTCACAGTGTTTTTGTTTGTTTTTATATATATTTTTTTTTGACAATTGAATTATTCCAACTGTATTTTTGTGGCACCCAGTTTTTTGTTTTTTGTTTTTTTAAATTGAGTTTTAGTAATTTTATTTTAGTAAAAATGGGGATGTGCTTCTGGAGGCTGTTTTCTCTGAGACACGCACACACAGAAGTCATCAGCTGCCACAGCCTGTGCTGATTTGCCGGGCAGCTGTTGTTATAGAGTGGGTTGATGTGAAACAGTTTACACACACAATTACTATTAATACCAAAGACACATGCGCCTCTGCTCACACTGTGCCATCTTTTGGATGTGAAGCGCGACTGATTAGGCTGCTGTGTGTGTGTGTGTGTGTGTGTGTGTGTGTGTGTGTGTGTGTGTGTGTTTGTGTGTGTGTGTGTGTTCATGTATGTTTGAGAGAAAGATGGAGCTAAGAGGCAGGAGGCAGTGTAGCGTGAGGGGCACACCTGTTAGGGACGCACAAGGGTGGGCATAGACACGAACAGCCGCAAACACAGAGGCAAGGTTATCACACAATACCAGTATTTAGTTACCCTGCAGGTTGAGTGTGCAGTAATGATAAGGATGATTAAGGGTTCATTGCTGCTTTGGTTCAGTCTCAGTGTATCAACTTTCTGCATGTGAACACAGTATGGATCGACTGATATGTTGTTTTTTCAGGGTCTATGCCGATTATTGGTAATCAAGAAAGACACATAACCAATATTTGAAACCGACATACATTGAATGTTATATAATACCAACATGTATTCGGAGAGAAACCTATTCATAACTAGACGTCTTCATTAACAAGGACTACTATAACCGAATATATATACAAGAAATATATTACATATTAACAGCTTGTAGTAGAGAAGAACCTGCCATTCATAACTAGTTTACTTCATTAATGACAATTACCTGATACCTGAATATGTACAATACGAATAGTGTCACGTGACATCAGGATGCTCTCGTCTTTACTTTGAGATTGACTGACATTCATCAATTTCTCTCTTACACTTAAGTCAGCTGTTATTTTATTTTTTGTTCCTCTGTCCACTTTAATTGTCCACCAAAGCCCATATCTTAGAAAATTACTAGTAATTGTTTTCCAGACAATGTTTTGAGCTAATTTCAGGCTACCTCCTAACTTAACCGCTAGCATTTAGCGTAGCCTTAGCCACCATGACAGTTGCTACATTTCCTGATTTGTGGAGATGTCTGTGCTTCTTGTTGAGTCCTCATTTCTTGAAGACACTGTTAAGACTGTAGGAGTTTACATGGGTGTGCAGTGGTCAAGCTTGGACAACCTTTAGGTGCTCACTGTCACCACAAAGGCTCCTCTGGGGGCCAACGCCGTCCACACTAATTGGGGTTAATCAAATATCTGGCAACCCTGCTCTCGCTAGCAGCCACTGAGATCGTGTGCAACTGTTTTCACACCGCGCACCATCGATCTGCTCTTTTCACTACTGGTAATTAACTGGCTGCTAACACAACCATAAAGCTGACAAACTATGAAAGCAGCTAATTGAAACGCATGTCGACTGCAGCGTTTTCTGTTTTAGTATTGACGGAAACAGTTGTTATTCTCACCAACTCCTCACCAGTCGCTCTCTTTGTGCTTCAGTTATTATGTGCTTCCTCTCTCTACTCATTACTGCCACTCCTGTTAATCAGATGTGTCTTTCTCATCAATCTCTCCCTCCTTGAAGCCCCTTCTCTCTGTTTCACCCCCTCCTCCCCTGTCGTCTACCCAGCCTATCTGTCTCTCTCCACTCAGCCAGAGACAGACGCAGGGCTCTTCATAGCAGATAAAGCCGCTAATTTCATTAATTATGAACCAATATGTTACAGTCTGCATGTGTGTGCAGCAATGGGGGGATTTGAGAGTCCCTTGAACTGGCATCTGGTCCACTCCGGCATCCTGGGAACAAGGGAATAGAAAGGAAGACAGAAGGAGAAAATGAGAAAAAGATGAAGGACAAAAGTGAGGGGAAACTAGAGGTTGAGGGTGAAAATCCTGCAGAGGAAGATGGGACGGACACTGAGCTCACACTAATATGTGCTGGAATCAGCAGCAAGTGACTGATAACAGTCACACATCCACTGTACGTTTGTGGTATGACTTTTATGATTTAATTCATAGGGTTTTTATGAGCATATTTCATTGAAGTACTTGACCTTCAACAGCTGCTGTATCAAAGTTTGTACATTAATGTGTGGCATCAAGGTTACAAGTGCTGCTCTGACAATAATTGTGTGACACTGTCATAAAAATGTGAATATTTTTTCCCGAAATGCCTTGCGTCACTGTCAGGTTTTATATATAATATAAAACTTGATTTCATGTGATAAACTGAGTGACAGTTATTCAGCAAGGTAGTTAGCAAATAGGCAAGCGGAAGTACCTGGCTGCATCTTTTACAGAGCTTCAGACCGCAGCTAAAATGACTGCACCAAGTTCCCCTTTATGCTGCTGATTGAAATGGTCTAAGGAATTAGCTGTGTTGTTTCATATATTGGCAGTAATTGCAAGACAGAGTACCAGTTTTTGGTCAAAATCATCTTTCCGTAACTGAAATATCTCCATATACAGTGCCTTGAGAAAGTATTCGGCCCCCTTGAACTTTTCAACCTTTCGCCACATTTCAGGCTTCAAACATAAAGATATAAAATTGTAATTTTTTGTCAAGAATCAACAACAAGTGGGACACAATCATGAAGTGGAACGAAATTTATTGGATATTTAAAAAATTTTTAACAAATAAAAACCTGAAAAGTGGGGCGTGCAATATTATTCGGCCCCCTTGCATTAATACTTTGTAGCGCCACCTTTTGCTGCAATTACAGCTGCAAGTCGCTTGGGGTATGTCTATCAGTTTTGCACATCGAGAGACTGAAATTCTTGCCCATTCTTCCTTGCAAAACAGCTCGAGCTCAGTGAAGTTGGATGGAGAGCGTTTGTGAACAGCAGTCTTCAGCTCTGCCCACAGATTCTCGATTGGATTCAGGTCTGGATTTTGACTTGGCCATTCTAACACCTGGATACGTTTATTTGTGAACCATTCCATTGTAGATTTGGCTTTATGTTTTAGATCATTGTCCTGTTGGAAGATAAATCTCTGTCCCAGTCTCAGGTCTTTTGCAGACTCCAACAGGTTTTCTTCCAGAATTGTCCTGTATTTGGCTCCATTCATCTTCCCATCAATTTTAACCATCTTCCCTGTCCCTGCTGAAGAAAAGCAGGCCCAAACCATGAGGCTGCCACCACCATGTTTGACAGTGGGGATGGTGTGTTCAGGGTGATGAGCTGTGTTGCTTTTACGCCAAACATATCGTTTTGCATTGTGGCCAAAAAGTTCGATTTTGGTTTCATCTGACCAGAGCACCTTCTTCCACATGTTTGGTGTGTCTCCCAGGTGGCTTGTGGCAAACTTTAAACGTGACTTTTTATGGATATCTTTGAGAAATGGCTTTCTTCTTGCCACTCTTCCATAAAGGCCAGATTTGTGCAGTGTACGACTGATTGTTGTCCTATGGACAGACTCTCCCACCTCAGCTGTAGATCTCTGCAGTTCATCCAGAGTGATCATGGGCCTCTTGGCTGCATCTCTGATCAGTCGTCTCCTTGTTCGAGGTGAAAGTTTAGAGGGACGGCCGGGTCTTGGTAGATTTGCAGTGGTCTGATACTCCTTCCATTTCAATATGATTGCTTGCACAGTGCTCCTTGAGATGTTTAAAGCTTGGGAAATCTTTTTGTATCCAAATCCGGCTTTAAACTTCTCCACAACAGTATCTGGGACCTGCCTGGTGTGTTCCTTGGTCTTCATGATGCTCTCTGCACTTTAAACAGAACCCTGAGACTATCACAGAGCAGGTGCATTTATACAGAGACTTGATGACACACAGGTGGATTCTATTTATCATCATCAGTCATTTAGGACAACATTGGATCATTCAGAGATCCTCACTGAACTTCTGGAGTGAGTTTGCTGCACTGAAAGTAAAGGAGCCGAATAATATTGCACGCCCCACTTTTCAGGTTTTTATTTGTTAAAAAAGTATAAAATATCCAATAAATTTCATTCCACTTCACGATTGTGTCCCAATTGTTGTTGATTCTTGACAAAAAATAAAAATTTTATATCTTTATGTTTGAAGCCTGAAATGTGGCGAAAGGTTGAAAAGTTCAAGGGGGCCGAATACTTTTGCAAGGCACTGTAAGTGATGCTAAATTTCTTTTTGCAATCGAATCTAACTTTTCAGTGTTTCTCTCCTGGCTCTTGGCTCATGTGTAGATATAGAACCTGCATGTCAACAAAGCAGTAAAAGTTAATTTGCCTTCATTCACATGATGTGACACGTGCATGACCATCATGTAATGTCGATGTTGCAACAATGTATTATGCAGCCACACTTACAAGACAGTTGTGGGGTTCATTTGCAAATCAAGCGTGAGTCGACTCACGATCTATTAAGAGAAATGCATGAAGATACACAAAGATGCACTTACATCCAGCGTGTGTGATAGCACGGACGGATAGTCGTAGATATATAGTAGATGTTTGCAGTACACTGTTTAAAAACTATCCAGTAAAAGTTTTTTTATGAACTGATAAGAAGAAATTAAATTGATTGCTTTAGACTTTAACTTTTGGAACTGGTTCTCAACACCAACCCTACTGGGGCATCTCTATAGACTCTACATCACTTCATTGTAACAACCCATTCCTCACAAAATTACATCCATATACAACTAAACTGCATTCTCCAATACTTTATAAGTGAAGCATATTTTCTGCCGGATTACATTTGTTTCTAACCAACGTACCTTTGCCGTCTAACCAGTCATATCTTAAATGGGGCAGGACTTGTCACCCTGGTAACCCAGAAAATGAGTGAAAAGCTTCAAGCATGTAGTAAAGGGTCGTATTTTAACCAAAACCATGAAATTTTTCCTGGGGCCTAAGCTTAACCAAGCTTCTGACACATGAAAGTGTTTAACAGAGCCTGATATATTTCTACACCTCACCAGAAAGTAAGTGAAAGCTGAAAGTAAACAACGAGAGAAAATGAAGCCTAATTTTGAGACCGATGAACTGTCATCCAGACTCTGGTCTCTGGTTTATACCACCTTCTAACATGAATTCTGTGGGTCTTTCAAACCCATCAAATCATAATAGAGAGAGGGAATGCAGTTTAATTGTATAGAAACCAAATTTTGTGAAGACTGGGTTAAAAATGGCCTCGTGACACTTTTGACTCCTCTGATTTAGATAATGCACTTCTCCATACTGTGATTTTGATACGTAAATAAATATTGCGATTAATAGTTCCGCCCCAGTATGCAGTATTAATCTGTATCTTCAGCTCACCAAAGAACGGCCATGCTACCAGTCCTCTGGGTGTCTTTAGTCAGCCGGCGTGGTTCCTGTCCCACCCAGCCTCTGTGTTAACACACACAGACAGCAACACACACTCGTATACACACATCAACTGCGGTTTAGACTAGGTGAGTAAATTGTTTTTTATTCTTGAGGTATTTATCAACCGCGGTGCCGCCCGTTGGACCAATGGCTTCCGTAATGGATCTGATTAATGGCAGCTTATTAACAAAAGCTCTGTTGTTCGGGCCCTGAGGGCTCGGTGTAATTCTAGAGCTCAGTGCTGATATAATGGCCTATTTTAGGAGCTCCGTGATTAAGCACCATTAAGCGGCAAGCAAAGCCTGGCTTTGGACAACTTCAATGGCAGCAAACGTAAACGCAACCGTGTCCCCAGAGTCCCTCCATCCCTCTCTGTCTGTCTAACTCTGTCTCTCTGTCTGTCTGCCTGCCTCTGTTATTCAAATACAGAGCTGTATTTATATGGAGTTTGGAGAAGCATTCTCAGGGGGACAGAATTTATCTAAATTTTGTCCAAACACTAAAGACTTATTACGTTGCGAGTCATTGGCAAAATGGGAAATCCATGTTGTGGAGTGACTAGCAGAAAGCCCGCTCCCACTCTGTGAAGTTATGAATTAATCTGTTTGAGCATCTGTGAGTTTGTACAGTGTGTGCCATTATGTACAGGACATGTTAGTACGAAGAGTTAGGAGTCAGTCTGGTGCTCTGCCACAGACAGCAGTAACTGTGGTCTCTTCCATCAACAGGCTAAAGGCTAACCTGGTTCCATTTTGTCCTAACCTGCATGCTAATCTGGTTAGCAGACCACACAGTCTGCCGCTAACACAGCCAGCAGAGTGGCTTTCTGTTAGTAAAACCACAATTTAATGTTTGTTAAACCAAACCTCCTTTGTTGAAAAGCAATAACTGGGGTAGATTTACCCCTCAGAATTCTTGGTCATTTTGAGTATTGGGTCTTTATTTTAGACAGAAGTACACAATAAAAAATGTATGTTTTTAATAGTGTTTACCAGCACTATTTTTTCATAATTTACTGTTGTTGTACATATTTTCCCTGTTTTGTACAATTACAGATAACTATTAAAATCACACAAACAAGTGCTTTACAATGCTTTACGTGTTAACCCCCTAGAAAAAGGCCAAAACTGTAAATATTCTAAGATATTTTTGAATGTGAGATTCTACCTTTTTTAACCTACGTTTTCAGGCATGCTTGCTGCCAATTTTTACAAATTTTTGCTGTATAACTTTTTTTTAAATTTTTTTTACAGTGTAGACAAAAGAGGCTTCTCACTTTGATTCTGCAGCAGTTGACTTTATTGACATAAACATAGGGTGACCTCACAGGTTTTATCAGTTTTAGCAGACTTGCTAAATAATCTAGCCAAATTGGTTAAACCTTCAAGAAGGTTCAACATTAAATGATAAAACTGTATAGGAGCTTCACTGAAAAACCTGCACGTTGTATGCAGATAAATAATTTTCACATAACATTTCACAATTATCATTGTGTTGCACAAACTGTTGTTTCCAAAGTTTACACAACACTTTATGGCAAAACTACAGCCATACAGATGACTTCTCTGATATATCAGTTTTACTTACATTACATTATAGTTTACATTCAGTAAACGTTAAATAAGTTAGAATTGGCGGTTTCCATTAGTTTAGAGAAGTTCAAAGTTGTAAAAATGTGAGGGTGTTCAGAGGTGTTCTAAATTTATGTGGTGTTTTCTGTTTCTTTTTTTTTCTTTAGTCTTTATTGGAGCATAGAGTCCACTTAGATAGGGGGCTTCGTTTACGATGTAGCTGAATGGAAAAATAAAAGAGGTGTAAGAAACAGCAATATCAATGAAAATATTAAAAGGCAAAGTTAGTAAAATAATAAAAACAGTAACTGGAGCATTTAAGTAGAATAGTTTAAACCATTTTGCAGATTATTCCAGGTTGCAGGTGCACTGTAGGCAACACTTGATTTTTCAAACTCAGTTAAAAATAGCAGGAACCTTCAGTGTGATCCAATCAACTGTATGGTAAGGGCCTATATTACAAGACAGTAGTGAGGTAGTGTAAGAGAGTACAAAACACAGTGAGAGCTTTATAAATAAATAAAACACAGTGTCTGTCAGGCCATACAGAGGTAGGAACACCCAACCTCGGCATGCAGCTCCCAGTGAGGAGTATTATAATTATCAGCAGTAGTAAAGCTTAATGCAGAGTGATAAATAGTGACCAAAGGATGAAGAGTCACAGCTGATGCATGTATAAAATTTCACCTTAATACAGCACTGATAAAAAAAGAAAGTTGCCTCAGTAAGTGTCTTCCAACAATGCAATGGGAAGCATAATTTATTCCTGTAAAAGAAACAAATTTTGTGACGTAGTCTAAAATGATCTAGATGGTTAAGTTCAATGTTAATTCCTGTCCTAAAGGAAGTAACAGCAATTTTGTCTGTTTGTGTCAGTGGTGTAGATGCTGCGTCATTATGACGTACATTTTAACTGAGCCTGTTCACCTTGGGTGCTTTCTGGTGAATCTTGTCCTCGTTTTGATTCTTTGATTCTCTGGTTCATTCGTCTTTCTCAACAGGAAGGCTCTTCACCCTTCCTGCTGTTTCTACTCCCCCCTTCTATCCCACCCTTCATCTCTCCCCAGACCCCGGCGTTCTCCCCTGGCTCCTCTGGGGAAGGCAGTAATAATTATTATGTAAATAAATACGCCTGCTGTAATCACATTCGTGCCACTGATCCAATTAGAGCGCTGATAGCAGGCGGCTGATTGCGCGGACTGGCGGCTGATGGTCAGGGCCTGTGAGTCTGTCTGACTGGCCGATGAAGGTAGCTGGGGGAGCTCGCATTAGCGGGACAGCAGACTGGCGTAATGAAAGCCGTTTGGTGCTGCGCTGCATGCAGTCATGTACTCTAAATAATGCTCTTTGACCAGAACCCTGCACGTCTGCCAGCCTCACAGTCTGCTGGCTGGGTTGTCTGTCACTGAGGTGTACTGTGTCTGTGTTTCTGCTATCATGATCCCAGGCTCTGGATCACTTTCACCATGCATCAGCTTATCACCAATTACTGCCTTGTTGTGATTCTCATCAGCTTAATGATGCTCCGCTGAGACCATCATCGCCAGGGCTCCATTGGCCTCACCCCTCGCCCTCCATCTATACTTAGTCACTGTCAGCTCAGGATTGTCTTAGAGACTGCACAAAGGGAAAAAAAAGAATGTTATTTTTAACAGTGTTTACCTATAATTTTTGGAATAGATAAGAGATAAAATTGTACCCATAACACCTCACTTGCATGCTACAGCGGAAGCTAGCTCGGCAGCTGTGAAGGGACGCCTCTAGTCTCCATCAGTTACTACAGTGCAGCAAGTCTTGCAATTGGATTTAGATCTGGTGATTAAGCAGGCCATTGCATGGTTCCAGTGCTCTGGGTCTCCATCCAGGCTTTGACTGATCTTGCCGTGGGGTGAAGGGCATTGTCTTGTTGGAAGATCCAGTCCTTCGAGGCAGCAGGAAAGAGGTTTCTAGCTGATGGAAGAAGGCTGTTTTCAAGAGTAGCTCTGTACATGACCTGGTTCATTCGCCCCTCTCACAATTGCATTTGCCTTGTTCCATCCATACTGAAACAACCCCAGATCATCACTGATCCACTCCCATGTTTTACTGTAAGGTCAAGGCAGTCTGCTTTGTAGGCCTCTCCAGGCTTCCTCCTAACCAGTAAGTTGGCTGGAGTGGGCATCAACTGAAAATTGGATTCATCACTGAAGAGAACCTTAGCCCAATCATTAACAGTCCAATCCTTGTGATCCTTAGCAAAGAGCAACCAGGCCTTCCTCTGTCTTTCGTTGATGCAGGGCTTCTCCCATACCCTGTGTGACTTCAGACCAGCTTCAAGAAGTCAGTTTCGAACTGTCCTTGCCGAACAACTCACATTTCTTGACAGTGCCCACTCATTTCTAAGGTCTGACGATGATTCCTGACACAGGAACAGATGAGTGCACGGTCATCTTGTGGGGTAGAAAGTTGTTTCCTGCCGCAATCAGCTAGCAATTGGGTAGTACCATGTTCGGTTTGTTTTTTGATGGTGTAATGTCATTTTTCGCTACCTGTCTCTCACTCAAGCCAATTTTCAGTAGCTCCAAGATGGCTGAATTTAGGCTTCACATAATTAACAACTTCTGAGTTGTGCTACGGCTTGAATGTAAGCAGGAAACCACTCTAGGCCTTTGCAGTGCTGTTTATGACATGAAATGGTCTCTTAAATACCTTGCGAATACAGTTAAGCTTAAGCAAGTCAACTAGGATATAAAGTATGATGTAATCAGCTGCATTTTGTCGTGTTCATTGTATTATTCAGGTAATATACCTTTAGAGGTACCAGGCATTGAAATGAACAAGAAATTGAAGAAAAGAGGATGTTCCATCAATTGTACAACTGGCATTGTGTCTTTTTTTGCAGCCAAATCTTCCTTTTTCACTGTTTCTCTCCTGTTCCATTTTGCTGTGCACTACAGATACAAATTTAACCAAAAGTATATAAACCCAAAATGAACTCAATTGCCATCATTCTGTGTCCTGATAAAGATGCTCTAAATGCAGTCACATGACATGTCTACTCCAAAGGTGTAGATTTTCTGCCACGAGGCCTTGTTGTTAACGTTTTAGCACACCTAAATTTGCTAAAATGAGAGCTTTTGTCAGAAGGCATTAGGTGTCATATGAGACTTTCTCATGATGTCCATTTATTACATTTACAATGCTGTCTGCTTGCCAACACGGAACTGCCAACAGTCAAGTAGAGGTGGCACAGATAGGTGCTGCAGCTAATCTACAAAACAGCTCTTCATTTGCATTTCCTTCGTCTTCTGCCTTACGTTTGATATGTTTTTAAATCTGTTAAATTTTCAATTAGCAGAGAATCATTAACACACCTATTGTGCACATGTGAAGCCTGCATGTCAACAAACTGTCTTTTAGATCAAATAAAAACTTCATTGTTTCCAAGGGCCCTTAAATTGCAGTAAATTATGTTCTTTCAGACATATGGCTTCTGGAGATTAGAAATGGAAAATGAGAACCTTGCAAGATTTCTTTTTGCCTCATGCATGTATTTGAGTTAAATTTCCTAGCTTTACTTCATATCTCGTGGATCGCAGGGTTGATGCTGAAACGATTTATCGTGCAACTCTAATTGTGGTGTTTGTTTACTCCACACATTTTACTGTTGAGGGCCGACAATAATATTGTCTGATTTGAGAGGCTTTTAAAATTTCTAACCCTGGATTTGGATCTGGAGCCAAACCGTCACTTGAGTGTTTTCTTTTTTGGGTAAAGGCGGTTGTTTGGTTTAAGCGTAGAGCAAAAGTTAAATCTGGGCGGGAAAAATGGTCAAGTGGTTTGAATATGATAATCCTCTACATTAACAGATACCACAATCCTCGAACGTAGATGTGAAATATGCCAGTTTTGCGGCGGTATCATCACGCTGCCAGCCGTAGCCCATACTTTCCAAGGGTGTGGGCACAGGCGAGTGGTTAAAAGAGGGGGGCATTAGTTCTAACCTCACCATTTGCCCAGGGGCCGTACTCCCACCACCATGTGTCGGCTGAGTAGACTACTGTTAATGTTGGGAAGTAATGTATGGGTCCCAGTGCTAACTCCCTGCCTTTTACATCTCAATCAGGTCACTCTAGTTTATTTATATATTGTCAGGGGGCAGTGGGGAGGGAGCATGGGGCTAAGAGATGAATGTGGCAGATTTTTTTTTCCTCTTTTACTCTCTCCCTCGCCCTCTATTTAGTTAGCAAAAAGCTTTTATAATGAATTTGAAAGGCGGCACAGATCCAAGCTGTGAAAATTCCCAGAGCACTGCTAAGTGAAAGATGCAGGGTGGAGGTGGAGGGGGGGCAGAGGGAGAAGCCAAAAAAATAGAATGCATTAACTCAAATTGTGGAAAGGAATAAAAAGAAGAAAAAAAATCTAAATCAATACATCTTCATTTTTTCCCATGCTGCTTTCTTTCCTAGTTTCTTCATTAGCGTTTTCCTCCTCTGCCTCCTCCCTCTGCATTTTGCTCTTACCCAGTTGGTCGCACGCTATTAAACAAACAGTCCTAATATTTTGAGCTGGCTGGCAGTTTGAATTTCATCTTGCCGACGCATCTTGTTTCTCTCAAGCCCTGACTGTTTTGACATGCGCCCCGATTAAATTATAAACAAGCAGGCCTCCTGATGGTGATGCTGGAGCCACTAATTTCCCTAATTGTTTGCAGTTGTCTGGGAGGCGAGGCTTGGAGGCCCGGGCCTGATCCCACTGACTGGCACGGCCTAGTTAAAGGAAAGACTGGGAGGGAGGAGGGAAGGACGTAGGAGAGCAGGGAGAGGAAAACAGTGATGAGGCAGAGCAGGTAAAACCAAGGGGTGAGTTCGAAGAAAGAAGGAAGGTAAGAAGGTTAATCAGCTTTCAAACATACCCATTAGTGACCAGAATGGCTGACCTGCAGTGGCCTGGTGAGCACATTGATGATTTTAGAGAGGTCAATGCCATGCCGCAACTCAGCCTTGTTGCCATTTTGCCCAGTGGTCACTTGTGGTATAACAAATGTGGCCCAAACAGCATTTTCCCATCAATCTCCTTCACAAAAGAGATGCCTGTGAAACTGTGGACTGGACACTGATTGTTACTGTCTGTCTTCTATGTTTTGTTTTTTTTGTATCCATAGACGTTTCTTATTTGTAAAACATTCCCTCTCATGCAGCGATCACCAACTATTTTTGCACCACTGTCTGGTTCCAAGCAAGATTTAACAGCTGAGCATCACCACTGACAGTCTGGTGTGAGAAACAATCACAGACGTAAGTGATGGGAAGAAGATTTAGTAGATTTTCACAATAAAACACCCTGCACACACCACCAGAGATAAAATTAAAAATAAAAGTTCTTATTGTTTCTGTGTGGCCCAGTACTGGTCTGCATCCCGGTGGTTGGAGATTGGTGCTGTAGAATTTTGTTTTTGGGAAATGAGGAATCATGTTGAATATTAACCAATTAGAAGTAGTCTTAGTGGGTTAAGAGATTCAATTTTTAAGAGATCAAAAAAAAATCAAGATCTCAAAATATGAACACGAAACTCAGAAAAGACGAAGAAAATCCAAAATGAGACTTCAGATATATTTAAATGTCTGATATCATTAAGTGTCCAAGTAAGCTGAGCTTTAGTGAGCCATAGAAAGTCCTGATCAACTGAAATTCTACCTACTCTTTAACCAATCGACTGGTCGAAGGAACACTTAAGTTGAGATGTCTACTGGTGTTCATGAGGTTTTTCATCATATTACATATATTTTTAGCACAATTACACTAATTTTAACATGTTTAGCACTGTTCTGAAATGCCATAAACATTGACTGTCAGTATCTACATGCACTCTGCTCCAGAATTCAGAACATATCCACCGACCTATGCTGTCAATTTGGACACTCCAGCCCGAGAAAATACTGCAATGAAAATAAGTCCTGTCTTCAAAAGTATACTTCAGGAAAAATCCATACATTTTGTAAGTCGATATTGTCGCTGGAAAAAAAGTTCAGGTATACAATCGTATTTACACTTTTATCCTAATGTGCAGAAGTAGAGTTTTTCATGTTTTGGTTTGATATGGACCTAATATCGGGCAGCTGTGGATCAGGTGGAGAGTGGGTCATCCAATGATCAAAGAGTCGGTGGTTCGATTCCCACTCTGACCTAGTCCTTGTGTCCGTGTGAATGTTGGTGGTGGTTGGAGGGGCTGTAGGTGCGGATTGGCAGCCACGCTTCCGTCAGTCTGCCCCAGGGAAGCTGTGGCTACAAATGTAGTTTACCACCACCAGAGTGAGAATGTGTGAGTGAATGAATAATGGATCCATTGTGAAGCACTAGAAAAGTGCTATATAAATCTAATCCATTGTTATTAACATACAACTTATTCACCTCAAGTCGATAGGTTTTATAGCACTTACCGACATGTGGATTTTCCTAACCTGGCAATAGCCAGATTAATAATTGTGTAGTACTTGATAGTACTCCACAATATCAATCTGGGACCGCTCCATGTAAATCCGTTCGGAGGAAAGAGGCACGTATTGGACAATGCAACAGTATGTCCCGCCTCTGACAGGTTTGTTTTTAGCCAATCGCAGGATCTTCACAACGAGCGGAGCCAATTGGTAGATTAAACTCTTACCAAAACCCGTAGGTAAAAAAGCACAAACATCTTTACCATCCAGAAATGCGCGAAGCGCCTCTCGTTGTTCTTCCTTTAAAGAAGCGATAGGAGATTCAGCTAAAACTGACTTAATAGCAGCATCTACACGATCGTTGTCCTCCGTTGCCATGTTTGTTTTGATCTACTGGTGCTTGGTGTCGTCTTCACACCCAGATATCCCGCCCCACACACGAATACTGCTGCGTGATTGGCCCGTGCCAACTTGGCTCTATACGAACAGTGAATGTGGGAGCGGAGCAAGATGGTTTCTTGAGAGATTTGTGAACTCACAAATATCACGAGAAATCAACTTGCTGGCAAGGTTAGGATTTTCCAGCAGTTATGGAGCAACTTTATAATCCATTTGGACTGGTGCTTCTGATCACTGAGCATGTATAAGATCAGCGTTTATTCTCTCTTCTGGCTTTACTTTTGGTCTCCACCAACTCATCTGGCTCTTTAGCTGCTAAATTGTCCACTATTTTCACCAGCTAGTTGCTAATTTTGTCTTTCTGCTGTTGGGTGCCTTCTTCAATACAGTGGGTTTTAGGGCATTTTTTAAACGCAGCCAGAACAGTAAACTTTGAGCTGAACTGCTAAACACTGAGACAGTGCTCACTATAAACTACTGAAAACCGAGAGTAGCTGCGGATCAGGTGACAACTCTAAGCAGGTTTATCTGATTTTCCATATTTATTAGAAATGTTTAAGCTACATTAGCTAGTAATGTGGTCAGCAGTAGTTCCTAATTGAGGCCCCCATCAAAAGGTCACAAGTAGTTTTTAGTATTTTTAAGGAAATGTGAATATTTTCTCATGTTGTTCCTCTGTAACAGTGAACTGAATATCTTTAGCTTGAGCATGAAACAAGACATTTTGCTTGGACTTTGGGGCTTTGGGAAGCACTGATCGATATTTGTCACTCTTTCCTGACACTTTATGGACTAAACAGCGAATCAGTTAATCCAGAAAATAATTGGCTGGTGAACACAAGGAAAATTACTGCTAGTTGCAGCTTAGTCACAAGATATATCTGAGGTCAATCATGGGGTAAGAATGAGTTTATATTAATTAACATAGTTTTGTTTTTTTAAATTGACCCACTAAAGTAAACCATTAGTGAAGTGTTTGGTGAAACAACCATCAGATAGTAGGTGTTGGTTTTCTGTGAGGGGCTCCAAGCAAAATAAAATGTTTGGAACTGCTGGTTTAATAATTAACAATCTGGTGAGTTTATAAACTACTATAACATTTTTAA
This sequence comes from Acanthochromis polyacanthus, assembly GCF_021347895.1. Classification (NCBI taxonomy): domain Eukaryota; kingdom Metazoa; phylum Chordata; class Actinopteri; family Pomacentridae; genus Acanthochromis; species Acanthochromis polyacanthus. The sequence continues at coordinate 10,716,241 of NC_067126.1, read as the reverse complement.
TGCAAGTCTTAGTCTTTAGAATAACCAGCAACTGCATCAGCAAAGTATAAGCATCAGAAAATCAACATAGTCAAGTAAGGCATCTAAAAATTACACTTGAGCACAGTAATTGAACAAATGTACTTCCACAAGGTGGTAGCAGGGCTACGTTAGCACACAATGAGGCCAGGAGAATTTGGGAAATAATAAGAACCTGTCAGTCGTCTGTTTTTCTTGCTCATTTTTTCCCCTCTCTTCGCCCTTCTCACCTTAAGCTCGTATCCAATGTCACATGTGGCCGAGTTCCAGCAGTCGCCCATCACAACACGTTACTGCAGCACATGATATCATCTGGCCTTCCAGCCGACAGTCTTTTCCAGATCACTCAGACAAGCCTGCTGTGTGACACGATGACTCACTCACGTTGACATTCTGCTCAAAAACAGTCTATTATTTGAAGTATGCAGCCTTCTCGAAGCTTCTCAGTTCTGTGTGAAACTGCACTGGCATGCCCTTTTTGGATTTTATTCCGTGCCACTGAAATAAGGTGGATGTTAACAAACAGTGCTGGAGGAAATGTGTGGATGGTATGTTTGTATGTGTCCTGCTCCAGATGGGAGAGTTTGAAAGACTTCAGAGCTGAACTGTGAATGTTATCCACACTGGCATCAACAGACAGGCATCGTTACCTAGCAGACGGGACTGCAGTCATATCGCCGCTGTCATCACCCAATCACTGGTATCGCCTGTGTGTGTACGTGCCCAATGAAGGCTAATTTAGCGTGACAGTGGAGATGGCAGGTATTGTTGGCGAGCAGGTGAGCTAATACACCTTTCTGATGCGGAGACGAGACCTGAGGTGGAACACGTACACAAAGCCAAACTTCTCCAGCTTCTCTGAATCAACTTTTCTCTGTTGAAAAGGTGGCGGAAATGTGAATAAAGCAAAGTTGTGAGTCAAAGGCAGAAAGCTAATTTCTAGGATAATTTTATTGTGATGCTAGCAGCAAGGCTCCAGAGGCGGTTGTTCAGTGTCAACAGGATGTCAACAATTATTAATAAAAAATATCTCTTTTTTCTTGACCATCTTGGATTTGGCTGAAACTTTACCTGCATAAAATTTCAAGATTTATAAAGATATTTGGGAAATGTTAGCTTGACATGTCAAACACTAAATAATAATAAATTAAAGAAAAATAAACTTTTGCTGGCTGCACTGTGGCTTGGTGGTTAGCACTTTCAATTGATGACTCTAAATTGCCCGTAGGTGTGAATGTGAGTGTGATTGTTTGCCTGTGTATGTAGCCCTGAGACAGACTCAGGGCTACATACAGGGCTACATTCAGCCCCCCCCCCGGTTCACGTGCCGGCCTTCTCAGGATCTTTCTGCATGGAGTTTGCATGTTCTCCCTGTGCATGCGTGGGTTTTTTCCAGATACTCCAGCTTCCTCCCACAGTCCAAAAACATGCTGAGGTGAATTGGTAACTCTAAATTGTCAGTAGGTGTGAGTGTGATTGTTTGTCTTTGTGTGTAGCTGTGCAACAGACCGGTGACCTGTCCAGGGTGTCCCCTGCCTTCGCCCTGGGTTAGCTGGGATAGCCTCCACCAACCCCCCCCACCCCCCCCCCCACCCAACGCCCCCCGCCCCCCGCCCCATGACCCTAATGAGGATTAGGCTGTGTGTAGATAATGGATGGATGGAAAACCCTTTTGCACATTTTTCTGCACATTGAAATTTGAGCTTGTTTGAATGAAAATATCATAGGAACTATGAAAGATAAAAACTTTCTTGCTTTCTTTCTTTCAAGTTTATTTGAAAAAGGACAGTGTGCAGTTACATTAAAAAGATGGCTGCATCAGATTTAGCTTCAAGCTAATTTCCATCTGTAGTCCTTGGTCCATAAAAAACAAACATTGAACTTGAAATGTTGCTGTTATTCCTCCTCATGTCTTTGATTCCAGCCCGGTCTCACGGGGATTCGTGAAACTGTCACGTCAGTTTTTGTTTCGGTTTCGTGCGCACCAACACGATGTCGTCATGTTTTTCGTGCCGCTCACCACGAGCGAAACCCGCTGTGGTAATCACATCTGAAAGTGGTTTATACCGGCGGATTCATGACGATCTAAGCTGTCCATCGGCGTTTGCGGCCGCCGCTTCGGCCGCCGCTTCGGCCGCCGGACATTCTTTGAATTCCTATGCAAATTAGGCGGATTCATGACGATCTAAGCTGTCCATCGGCGTTTGCGGCCGCCAGACATCCGGCCGCAGCAGCGGCCGCGGCGGCGGCCGCAAACGCTGATGGACAGCTTAGATCGTCATGAATCCGCCTAATTTGCATAGGAATTCAAAGAATGTCCGGCGGCCGCAGCGGCGGCGGCAAACGCCAATGGACAGCTTAGATCGTCATGAATCCGCCGGTATAAACCACTTTCAGATGTGATTACCACAGCGGGTTTCGCTCGTGGTGAGCAGCACGAAAAACATGACGACATCGTGTTCGTGCGCACGAAACCGAAACAAAAACTGACGTGACAGTTTCACGAATCCCCGTGAGACCGTGTTGTTGATTCAGAATCTGTAATATTATACAGGTAGATCAGGTAACTTCTGATTATCGGTGAGTTGAAATATGAAAGGAAACTGAAAATGAAATGATGATGCTGAAGTCTGCTAGTGATATTTTTTGAACCATATGTCGCCACACTTCTAAATAATACAGAGCAAAATATGTAAAATAGTTTGTAATGTGAGATATTTGTAATATGTAGTTGCCTGATGAAGGTCCAGCACTGAAATGTTGTGAATAAATTCATTTTTGTAATTTTTTTTTACATTGAATGTCTCACTTAAACTGACCACTGAAGGCCAACTCACAGATCTCTGCATCCTGTTTTCGTGTACATCTCTGCTGCTTTGACACTTGTTCATTTTCCACCCTGTACGAAATGATGTTTGGCTTTTTTACTGAGGAGAAAGCAGACATTAAAATTATTTCAGACAGTGGTTTGCTCCTCAGATACACAGCAGTCGTAGTTTGTAAAATTAAAACAACCAGAAAAGGGACAGGAGAGCTGCCTCGTCTTAAATTGCAACATTTATAGATAAACATAACTCTGACAATCTACTGCCAGACGTTCGTAAATTACTACTTTCAGACACACAGTCCCAACTAACCAAACACACCACAACAATGATAGCCTTAGTAAGAATAACAGCATAAAATGCACTGGACTGTACATCAAGATAAATTAGAACTTAAACTTTGGAAAACAGCTTAAATACTGCAGAAAAAACTTACATCGTCTCTGACTTGATGAGAGAGAACTGAGTCCGATTTTTAAAAACAACAGAAGTCAAGACGACGCCTTTTTCAGGATATTGCTTCATTCACCTCTATTCTTTGTCCACCATGCTGCCAGAACAGAAAAAGTTCCTCCAAGATGTTTAGTGTGTCCCAACGAGTGCCGTCCTAATTGTGTCACAATCAGTCATGTTTGTATTTAGCTAAGATTGAGTTTGAAAGTACAGACAGCAGTCTTGTTTTTTAATGATGCAATCTTTTAGATTTCGCTATAATGAAGATCATTTGCCAAATTTGTAGATGATGCAACATCGTCGGATCACTCAGAAATTTTAATCAGGCATTCGTAGTTCCCAGAGAATGAATCCATAGCGATCCCTTGGCTTTTTTTTAGTGCTGTCCTGAGGCTGACCTTTGGTTTTCAAACTGGGTATGTTAAGACACCAGTAATTTGATATTTGGCATCCGTACGTTTTACTTTGCCAAACTGAAAAGAAATCACTGCTGCTTGCTAGCATTCTGAGCAGGATTCAGCTTGTCCACATTAGACAGTATTAGCTGTTGGGAAAGTTGTATCACACTTCACAAACTATACCAATTGATATGAACATTATGATGACACATGTCAATCAGCATCAATTCAGAATTCTGGAAATAGGTTGGTCCACTGTCACAGATTCTGTTCTGAGTTTACTTATTATTCTGCCAAGGAACATGGCTGGATTATGTGACGATCGAGGTACATTTGTCTGCTATTGTGTTATCTGTGTGCAACATTACTCAAAAACAGACTAATGGATTTGGATGAATTTTTTAAGGGAAGGTCAGAAATGACACAGGGACACCCTCATTAGATTTTGCCAGTGATGCGGCTTATAGTCTGGACCCACGGATTTGTTCCATTTCTTCATCATTGTGAGAAAGCGGCATGGCATCACTGTAACTATGACTACAAGTGAACACTACATCAGTCTCCAGCTGACAATCACAGAATTACAATCCTACTAGAAATCAACTGCCACGGACCACGAATTGTTTAAAGATTTCATCAGTTAAAAATCATACCACGACTGAACAGCCTTGGCCTAGTACTGTGCTCTCTAAGTGCTTTTTTCCCCCCTCACTTAACTTTCTCAGCATATATTCTGTGTCACCAAATATATACCTTTTTTTTAGGTTTTGGTGCTTATGGCTTTCCTTTTGACTTTTCAATCCAGTGTAATACACATTTGATTGGTTGCACTTTCACATTCAGCAGGTCTGCCTGTGTGTCTCTGAGCCGCCCAACCAGGTAGATAAAATGACTGTTTCTGTGGAAGTAAATTTTTACATTAGAATGCATTATTTCTCAGTTTTTAAACAGTTTGTTGGTCACAGAGTTGTCTGAACTTTATTAACTGAGTGGAGACCAGAGGATTCTCTGTACCTGTAAATTCTGTCATCTACCAATGGTCTGCATGTGAGGCATTAAGGGGACATCTGTAAATTGTAGCTTCAGAAAAGCATCCTATGTTACGCTCTCCCACTCTTAGTCTCTGCATGAACATCAGTCACATTGCACCACTGCAAGGAAGTTCTCAGCCGTTTTTGCTGTTTGGAAATTTTCCATCCATTATCTATACACTGCTTAATCCTCTGGTTCTAGGGTCAAGGATCCTAGGATCATGTAGGGGAAGGAGACTATCCCAGCAGACTTAGGGTGAGGGTGGGGGGCACCCTGGACAGGTTGCCAGAGAAAGAGACAGAGAACCAAGCACACTCATATTAATACCTACAGACAATTTAGAATCACCAGTTAACCTCAGCATGTCTTTGGAGTGTGTGAGGAAGTCGGAGAACCCGGTGAGAACTCACACAGGCACAGGGAGAACATGCAAACTCCACACAGAGAGATCCTAAGATGGGTCGAGAACCACAAATCTTCTAGTTGAGAAGCGACAGTGCTAGCCCGTTTGGAAATTAAATGTCATAAAAGCATAATGTCTACAAGGAACTTGTCCTGTGACATAGCAACATGGTCAGCATTTCAGCACCAGGCAGCAGCGAAACAAAGCAATGAGAAGCATGTGAAAAGCTAGTCTGCAGTCTAATGTTCATAGTCCACAGGTGATGACCTGTAACAACTCTGGCAATCCCCTGAATTTCCATTCAGCAATATAAAATTTTAATGTCGGAAACTTTAACACGACTAAATATGTGTCAAACTGATGATAACAACTGCTAGCCTGGCTGTGGACTGATTGCCTTGTTAATCAAGACACACTGTACCTGACCTGTTCTTCACTTGTACCTCAGCCTCTTCTTATTTAGTCATTTCCACAGTTTTAAACACACTGTGCATCTGTGTGCGTGTGTGTTAACTAGTGCTCTGTCAGCTGTTTAACCATTTTAACGGAAGGAGCCCATTATGTGACAGCTTGTGGTGATGAATATTGAATACACTGTGTGCCCATGCTAATGTCTGCAGGGGTGTTTGTAAAATAAGAATCACGGTTCAGGAAAGAAAATACATGCGCTGCAGAAGTCACATCCTGATTTCAGTCTATTAGTCTCACACACACATTTACCACACTTATTACTTATTTTCACAGTAGTAAATATTTAAATGATTCCTGTTTACTTTTTCTCCGAGTGGATAGCTGGAAACCAGAGGAGTACGAACCGAGTGTTCTGGCAATCTGCTGAATGCTCGTTTGGGAGTATTAAGATAAACAAACAGAGAGAATCAGTGACAGATGCCCATTCAACCAGGACATGCTGCTCAATACGCTGCTGATGCAGTTAATGTCTAATGAGAATTCACCACCAACGTTTGCAAATGCTAAAAAGAGCAGTTACTGACTGACAGCACGCTGCAGCCTGCTATAGACACTTAATGTAAAGACATGAGAAGAAAATGTATGTGACATTAAGTCCCTTAGAACTGTACTGTCAAAGTCCTTGAAAGAAAAAAATTCAGGACAACAAACAAATTAAAAAATAAATGGTTGAATACTGTATTGTTCAAAATAATGGCAAATATCTGTAACTGATTTAAATTCATTAAAATGGCCACTTTGTACTCAAACATTGTAAAACAAATTCCTTCTTGGAAAAAGTACCTGTTTTGGCATGTAAAATTTGTATTTATTTTTACTGTGATTTTACTAGATATTACCTGTAATTTAGCAGAACATGGAAAATCTATTAAATAACAGTTTGAAAAATGATTTCAGTTTTCAATCCATAACATACACATTTTTTCTGTCAAACATATGTAAAATGACAATATTTTTTGCTAAATTAAATACAGTACAAAAAAATCAGTCAAACATAAAAGAAAAAATTCTTTTTTGTGAAAATACTTTGATGTGACATTTTAGCCTGTTTTCATGATTAACGTACAAATGATGTATTTTTTCCTTGCTAGTTACTGTCTTTTCTTTAATAAAACAGCAAAACATGTAAAAGAACAGTAAACTGATCAAAAAAATTACATTAATTGCTGTTTATTTTTTACAGTGTAAATAAGTGTGCACTAGATCAGATTCTCAAAAGCCTGAAAGACACTTAGAATGGTTGAAATATCAGATAACTGCAGTGATAAATTCTAACACATACTTACCATCCTGTTGTTTATTCAAGTGTTAATCTCCCTGATCAGTTTGTTATTGATCAGTTATGTGATGCTCTATATGTTGTCGTGATAGACAGCTGCTCTGGATAACGGTTTTGTGGAGGCAGCTGCAGACCTAAGTTCAGGAATGTACATAGGAATGTGGAAGGATTGTTCTTTTTTAACCATGTGATTTATTGTCATCTCTTTCCAACCGCTAAGTGAATTGTTCTGCAGTAAACTGCACTATTTCATTTTATTTCATGTAAACCCTCAGAGAACACATTCAGGGGTGACCTTGAGTTTCACTAGTGCAAGGGCAGACACAAAAATAAATTCAGAGTGAAAGTCTGGCCCCAAGGCCAGAAAAAGTATCCATGAAATATTTTTTTTGCAGATTATTTAAAATTGGTGTATTTTTACTGACAAACATTGGAAAAGAACAAATTACTATTTATAAAGATACAGTTTTGTTTTGTTTTTTGTTGGCGTTATTTACAGTTGTGGCCTTTTTTTAATAGTTAAAATGTAAATTAATATTTTTGGTTCCTATCACTAATAAATCTGATGGGACAGTGACATCCTGCATCAGAAGGTTTAAGAATAAACCGACTGATCATCCATAAATAACATCCTTGTAGTCCAATGCAGTGAGGAAACCTGCTTTGATAATTCCTTTTGTTGTAAATAAAGGAATACAAGATTTGTTGTTTAAAAAGTGAGCTTTTTTTTCATCCATCTAAGCTGATATTTAGTGATCTGAGGGACCACTGTAGTTTTTAACTGAGTTAAGGTTGGGTTTTGAAGCTACAAAGTTAATGCCAATGTTATGCTAGCTAGCTAAAAGCACAACCTGTGTATAGGAATGTAAGTGGTTGATGCATAATTAGCTACATATACAGCTAGCAGTTACTGTTTGCTACCTTAAAATTGATGTGTGTTCAATGTTAAGCAAGCATTCATGAAAGCTCCTATTATAGAGTTACCATTCTGATTTATCTGATCAATTAGTTTATTACTATTATTATTATTGTTATTAGTATTATTACATTTGCAGGTTTATGAATATTTTGTTCTTCAGTGTGTTTGTTTTCTAATGAAAAAACAGGACAGGGTGCAGAAAATGGGCTTGGTGGTGAAATGGCAGACATGGTAAGACCACAATATTAAAATGGTAATTTTTTTTTATTCATGAAATTAAATATATTGCAAAATATTACCACTATTTTAGCTTTTTGTCACATCAACAACATGGTGCAGCAGCTGAGTGCCAGGTTTAGTGCAGCACTGCATTTTCTTTGACACCGGAGCACTGTAAAAGAAAATTCACTTGAGAAATTCATGAATCTGCTCATTTTAAAGCAAAACCAGAGCATAAAGGTGACAATGGACAAAATATATCCAATCCAAAGGGAAGTTCAGACTGACGATGAATCTCTTAAAAGTTCCCTCAGTGGGCATGAACCTGCTGCTATGAACACACAAGTAGTTTTCCAGGACACATTTCCACCCTGTGAAGCCAGAAGGTCTCACAAACTCTGCTGTAAAACGTCAATCTTCAGCTGTAGAAAAGAAAGAGGAGCCATGATTTCCACAAACTGATGGATGATCTAAACGTAATTAATTTGCCGAGAGTCAGAACTATTTCAGTGGAAAAACTCCCACACAAAACACTGGAGGTCTGTCCTCAACAGTGCAGCTGTGTGCCGTTATTATTGATTACTGTGGTGACTAATTTGGGTTTGAAAGGTGAGAGGCCAGGGAATCAAGGTACTTAATACTGTTTAAAAAATGGTTTTGAGGGTTAACACATACACTATAAAAAGAAAATTGTAGGACCAACTTCAAATTATTGCTTCACTTGGTAAGAAACAATGGAAATGCGTTCATCTTTATTAAGTTAACAAGGTGTAATAAAGTTACTGGTTTAAGTTACTTCTATTTAAGCATTTAATCCTTCTGAAATATGCACTGTGACAACTTTGTTTTAGTTTTCCAATTTAGGTCAATTGTAAAATATGTTTTGTTTTTTTGTTTTTTTTTGAAGAAAACAGTTGAGTTGCTGCAGGAAAAGTCTGAAGAAACATGGACGTCAGACGAACAGTTGTAGTGCTGTAGTAAACCTATTCTTTGCATTGTCGCTAAAGAATTTGAATACCAATGTAAAGGCACAAAATATAATTTCAAGTTGTTAGAATCCACTAACGTAAACTGCCTTCATAAAAGCAGAAAGATGAATAAAGTTTATTCCAAACATTACTTCAGATATACCTTTTTACAGTAATTCTGTGACGTAGTACATTTTTGCGACTATGCACACCAACTTCACTGTGCAGATGAAGTCAGCAGCCTCCACTCACTAGTTTCTCTGTCAGGAAGCATCAGCGGCGGCTGAGGTGGAAGCTGTCACCCGGGGACGGCCTTAGGCTTCGCTGTCCGACACACACCTGCCTCTGCTCTCCCACCGCCATCATAGCAGCCTGGGGGAGGCCGAGCTTCACCCGCGGGAGACGTCAAATCCTCATCTCGTGTTTCCTTCTGGATCTTCTGCCTGAACAGAACAATCAGATCAGTGCTGCAGGACACACCTCCCAGCAGCCTCGCATTGCCTCCTCCATGTTAGATGTAGACCTAACATCAACAAAATGCGATGTTCTTCCAAGTTTAATCAAGATCTGACCAGTGTTACAGCCATTATGACCTTTTAATGGTGGATTTTTCATCATAATTAGCATCCTAATTATGGCAGAACATGGTGTTCAGTTCCTCCCAACTCCAATCATTAGCTGATGTGCCTGGTTTGTGTCTTACATAAGAAACTATTTTGTTTGTGGCATAATTCTCACTTGCGGTGTAACCCCAAGCAGTTTCTGGGTGTTTGTTGCAGTGCTCTTGCCACATTTTTCTTCACTGTGGGCTCATTTTTAACTGCAATGTAAAGTCCTGCACCTCTATGGAAACAGAGTGCAGTATAACACAGTTATAATACCATAAGCCTTGTTTTTTGAAAAAGAACAAAAAATTGGAAAAACTATTGCGTAACATTTGTGGCTCCATATATTATAGATATTTCATGATTTTAATTTTTACACATGCTACAAACTTGTTTTTCACACTACACACTAAAAAAACTTTGAAAAGAAAATAATAAAAAAGTATTGATTTAAATGTTACTGTACAGGGCCAAAACTGTAAATATGTCCACATAAAAATATCTGTACTTTTTTTAGTAAGAAAATGTCCTATTGCAACATTTGACAGTAATTTTACACTATTTTTACTGTATCTAAGTCAACCAAAATATTATGTTACAGATATTTAATGTTTTTTAAAAGAAATATTATGTATATTAAGGATTATTTACAGATTTTCCCTGTTTTCAATGTTTTGTTCATTCCAGATAATATCTAGTAAAATCACAAATACAAAAACATTAATCCACACGTTGACTGTAAAAAATGACAAACAAAAAACAAGCCCAAGCTGGAAATAGTATCAACATCAAATATCTGTACTTTTAGACATAATATTTTCTCATTTTGTTTCTAAAAATAACATTGTTTTACAGTTATATGCTGTTATTTTCTCAATTTCGTATAGTTTTTAAATGTTAAACTATTCTACCGTTTCTTGCATATTTTCACTCTTTTCTCGCTATTTTTCTGTGTGTAGAATTGTAGAAAAATATTTCACCATGCAGAATGTATCTTCTAACAAGTTGCTCCTCTGTATGCCATTTTTCTTGGCTATGCTGCATTTGTTTTATTGTTTTATTGTGTTTTATTTTCCTCTCAGTCTTTGCTATGTGGAAACACTGCCTGCAGTTCAGCCGAAAACTGATTCTTGTCACATGACTGTTGGTCACAGCCGAGGCAGTCGTGGCATCATGGTTGCCCCAGGAAGTCCAAAATTGTGTATTTTTTACAGAATCTATTGCTTATGTTTTTTTTTTGGTGAGAATTTCTAAATCGGACATCTAAAATAAAGGGATTTTGATTAAATATGACAATTCTAAGATCAAATGTGGTTACTATTTCTGGCTACTGCTTTAAGGACCATTGGAAAGTTGAAAATCAGACAATTATTTCTGTTTTTACAGTTTTTGCTTCTGGTAAATGTTATATTTTTTGTGATCTTTTGTAAAGATAACGTGCATTTAAATTCACTGGCGGGCTTCAGTGTTCAAAGAGTTAATAGATGAATCTTCATGCAGCCAAATTTAAGATCTGATCCACTTAAAAAGGATTATTTATGCAGGTAAAGACCTTATAACCACAGATTAACACTGAGTAGCTTCTTCCCAGGTGACTCCTTAAACTAATATTATCTTCATTATTGCTTAGCTGCTGCTGTGCTGGAACAACCCTCTCTCAGTGTGTATCCAGGACTTTGGTTTAAAGTGTTTAAGTAAATCCTTTGATGGATGAAATCATTACATTTGCCCTCATGTATATTTCATGTCCCAGTCCAGATTAGTTATTCCAGGGTTTAGAGAAATGCTGAGTGCGATTTATTTTTAATCACAGCATCTGTTTGCCTTCTCGTATTGAAGATCTCGCCTGACAAAGACCCAGATTGGATGAGACAAATCTGACCCTGTGCGACCCGCTGCCATTTTTAATTCACACGTTTGCCGTTTTACAGATGAAACGGCCGTGTTTCGGTTTTCTGCAGACTCCTTCTGTGCCTCATACCGAGTTAATTCGCCCTCTCGAACACACGTCCAATCACACAAACACAAGTTTCCAGTCGCACTCGCTCCGTCTCCCAAAGCAACATCTGAAAGTATTCCGATCAACTGGAAATGTCACAAACCATATTCGCCGAGGATCCGATGAAAGGCTCAGTCCTGACAAGCGGTTGTTAATCTTGCCGTAACATTTGGCTAATTGAATGTCTGCTGTTGTTTACTGTTTGTTTCCATGTTGCCCCTCAAGTGACTAGCGCCGCTGCCTTCTGTTTCTTTGGTGCATTAACGTTGATGTACAGCGCTGCCATGCCACGAGCCCACCAGCTGCCCCGCCGCTCTGTGAGGCTCCCAGCGGAGACTGTTCCATGCAAAGTCCCATCTTTCTCCTTTAACACATCTGCACGTCCTGCCTCCGTCGCTTATTCCAGCCGGTATTACTGAGTTATGTACGGCGAGCTGTGATGTGGATTAAAAGCATGATGACAACATTTAGCATCAGAGAATTTACTGCAGTCCTGTGATTTATAGGTGTATAATAGCTGAGCTGAATATCAGGTAATATGTATGTTCTTCCACGGGCTGCATCCACATGTCTCTCCTGACCACAGCAGGAGGCCACAGGTGTGTGAGCCCCCTCGGATGCTGCATTGTGGGTAATAATAGTTACCAGCAACAGCTGTGCCCTCTCTCCCTCTGTTCACCTCTAATGTTCTCTAATCATCTCTCTATCAGGTCTAATACCCTGCAGTGTTGCCCTCACAGCTGTCTGAGGGGCCCTGGGCATCCAGACACCTGTCAATCTCCCCACTTCATATTCACACACAAACAAACAGAAACACGTGCCAGAAAAACTGAAAATCTGAGCTGTTCTGCGACAACTGGATTACACTCGAAGAGAAGAAACTATGGATCGACCCACACGGTGTTTTCAGGGCTGATGCAGATTATTGGTGATCAAGAAAGACCAATAACTGATATTTGGAACCAAGATACTAAATTTGTTTGCATTATTGTTTGGACTTTCTATGTTGAACATGTACAGTGGCAATAGAGGGGATGACTTCAGAGCATCATTGCTCTGTTTACTGTGAGACTGATTGAGATTGAACAGTTTGTCTTCTGCAGTTCTGTCTGTTCTTCTCTATTTTGTTAATCTTTCACTGTTTTATCTCTTTTATTCCCACTAAGGTCCGTATATTAAGTTTTAATACATTATTGTTTCAGGGTAATCTGTGGCTGCCTCCTAACTTAGCTTCTAGCTGCTAGTGTAGCCTTAGCTACAGGGAAAAAAGTTTCCTGATTTGTGGCGATGGTTGTGCTTGTTCAGTTTTTACAAGTTGTCTCTCTGCTGGAAAGACATGTCTGTCTATTAGAACAGATTGTTAGTTCATTTTACTTTAGAAAGAATTTACCCTTGGTCCAAATACCTCTTATTGATTGTCTTTGCCTGGCATCATAAGTGCTTCCCGTGTTGATTGGCAAGTGACAAGTAACCAATCAGATACAGCTGCAGGTGGGACATTGATTAACACCATCAAGTCAGGCCTATAATTGGTCAATCCCTAGAAGAAACACACTTGTAGCATTCCACTTTGGTATTAAATTGAGAATGTAATTTAAGGCAAACATCAGAGGGTGGATGGTCATTCCATCACTGTTTTCATATGTAGGACCTGGCTGTTTAAGCTGCAGAGATATTAAACATCATTTGTTGAGTTCACAGATTCGCCTGGTTCCTTCCCGGATTCCCTACTTTAGACATGATTTAATTTCATTTAAAAATATCACAGCCTATCTTAACTCAAGTATATGGTTTATGTCTCTTTGTTCGCTAATAAAAACTAGTTCATTAACAGAAAATATCTTTTTATGAAACCAAGAAGTTTAAACAGCAGAACAGTTTCTCATCTTTTCGGACTTGCTCTCGGCTTTTTCATACTTCTCTTAGTCAACTAAGTCACAATCTGAACAATAAATATGCAGAAAAATAAATGAATCAGTAATAAAATAGAAGAGAACCACATAAGCACACGGGTCCAGCTAGAAAAAAAACTTTTCACATGGCCACCAACAGGAAGAGACCAAAGCAGCAGCATCAGAAGTCAGAGGGAGGTTTTATTCTCAATACATAAAATAAAAAATAAAATGTCACATAAATAATAAGCAAAAAGATTTCAAAAAGCTCTCAAAAACCAAATAACAAGTAATGAAGTGGTGGAAATTCAGAACAATAAATGTATATTTAAAATAGAATAAATAAAATAAATAAATGCACACAGCCCAGCTAGAAATCATAACACTCACATGGTCAAGAAGAGAAAATCTTTGGCATGATTAGATGTGTTGAGCTCTGTATGTTAGAGACGTACCAGAGCAAAACTTAAGTGGCACAGAGTGGGAGATAAAGTGATGCTCTTCCTTTTTGAGCAAACCAATATTTGCTTTATCCAAAAAGCTTTAGTTCTTACTCAACCTCCTCTACTCCCTCAGAAATGGGAGAATGAAGCAAAATCGTGAAGCAGGAAAACAATGAGCTGAAACACTTTTTAAAGCTCTAACGATCAGTCACTTCACAACCCAATTAAACACATTTTGCAGTAATTTGATCCGTTGTTAATAGAGAAATATGAATTATCAATGTTCACCAGAGCAGATCAGAAACTGGGTTTATTTGCTTAGTATTGATTTGTCATGGACAAATGGTGTCCTGTTTATAAGCCTTTCTTGTTTGGAAGGCGATGACAAGCAGCTTTGTTTAGTGCGGAGGACTGATTGTTGCACAACTTACTGTAACAGTCTCCAAGATTTGTCCCAATCACTTCGAAACAGCAGTAAAACTTCATTTTCACATGCATTAAAGCTAAGATGAGTTTACGGTCTGCGACAATTCAATTACAGCTGTCACATCTGCTCGTGGACAACAAAGGCCTGTGAGCTTCATTTGCCATCAAAATAAAAAATAATCCTTTCAAAGGGAGGTCAAATTAGCAGCCCTGGTTTCCCCAATGACTTCCCAGAAGTCATCACCCAGGCGGATGCATAGCTCACAGCAGCCAAGCACTCCCAGACTGCAGCTAGCATCTCTGACAACCACAGGCCTCTGGGTGGTCTTGCCGCGTGCGTTGCTGTCTGTCTGTCTGCACGTCTGCCCCGACCGAGCAGTGCTGACTCCCGTCCAACTCCTGATGGACCCGCTGTTTAACACGATAAGCTGATATAACTGCAGCGACACCCCGCAGGCGCTTTATGACGCTGCATGTGTGCGAGGGGGAAAAGTTGAGGCCTGCTTCCCCCCTGCTCCGCTCCGTCACAAATCCTGTCTGCTAATGACTACCAGCTCTATAGGACCTGAGGCAGGAGGGGTTAAAGCCCACCAATTGAGCGAATAATGAGTTGAATTAGGAGATTTAGGGATGAGGTGGAAGGAGAAGGGGACGGGTGGTATTGAATGAAAACCAGAGGTGCTTACCGCAAAGCTGCGGAGCAGAGGGGCTGTGTGTTGGAGTGTAACGGGGCTGCAGCGGGGCAGCTGCAGTGAGGACGAGCGCCTCCTTCCCATAATGCTCCACATTTATAGCTGTAATATGCAGTTTAGTAACTGTCATGAGAAGAAAGAAGCAGCAGTGACAGGCCCACAAATATTATTACTGGAACAAATGTCATCACTGAAAGGAAATAACGTCTTAATCAGAACATTCAGCTCTGTTTGCTGCCAAACTATTGTGCGACTGAGAACGACATTTCCATTCAGATTCAGTTGTTGCCTCTTTTAAAGACTTACTTTGCATAATATTGGCAGATGCAGATGATTCTGGAGCATTGAAAGGAAAATGTGCATCTCAGTGTTTATCAGTTTTGGGGAATGGCAGGCGACAGTTTGATGAAGTTTGTTTTTTAATTCCCTGGAACGTCCATTGAGGCATCCTTTAGTAATGCAATTTCAAGTCTAGCTTTCTTGCAGAAGAACTGGCAGGTTTGAATAACATTACCATTCATATTGGCCACTTATTAGCTTTTTTCGTGCATAATATGCAGTCTTATTTAGTTTAAGGCTGATTAGCTGGGCCTTTTCAGCGGATTGACTGTTAGAAGTTGGCCCAGCAATGCCTTGTCAAAGTTCAGTTTTTAATTTCTTGGCCTCCTCTTTAGTAATAGTGCTTTTAAAAGCATGTTCTTTTTACTGTGTAAACACAGGAAGCTGCATTGTCATCCACAATTTCCAGTAAATTCCGCCCAAAACAGCCTCTCGGGTAGTATTTTTTCCATTCCTGGTTTTCTTTGATTGTGTACATGTACAAATGAAGCAATATTTGGTTCCTGTGGCCACGTAGTTGACTCGGCCCAGCCTGCCCCCCCTCCCTGAAGCCAAGCCCTCTTGAAGTTTATACACAATGCACAACATTGTTCAAAAGACAAGGCACTGCGAAATAGTCTGAAGGCCTTTGAACATCATCAAAAGAGTCATTTCAAGGTTAGCTTGAACAGCCAAACATAAACTCTAAGAGAGGAGTGATTCATGGTGAAATGGATGACAGGTTTCTATTTGCTGGATAATGAAAATATCAACTGTACCAATGAAATAAAGAGAAGTTGAACAGCTGCTCTGCTTTCTCTTTTCTTTCAGGTAGCTTCGTCAGCTCACTTCCAGCCCCCAGCGCCATCCAGCAGGGAGACGAGCTATTTTCAGAGATGGTGTGGAGAGACGTTGGTGTATCTCAGCAGGTATAATTATTCCACAGAGGCAGAGTCACAGCATGAACTGATTGTCTTCAGTCAGAGAAGACAAGCTGAGTGGAAATGCTGCTGCAGGAAGACCTCGTTCCCCCAGCTAATCACCAACACTTAGGCTCTATTGTTTACTGACGGACACACACAGATACGCACTAAATGCTTGACCCAACCCCTAGCGGCAGGTTAAACACCGTGATCGTTCTGCCCTGCCACACCTCATCAGACCTGAAACTCATTAGGGAGGCAATTTGAAGAAAGTGTTAGTGCAGCTGATTGTCCTGAGGCAGGCTGTCAGATGAGCCATTTTCTTTTACTTGTTTATTCAAGGTGATTTTCAGGATGATTCCTGATTGACGAGCAGCTGGTTTGTGGATCTGTCTTGTTTAAAATTTGACTTACTCAGTTCTACTTGGTTTTCTTAAAAGCACCAATGAAAAGGAAAAACTTTGTTACCAACAACTGCGATCAGTCACTCCGACACCTCTGAAGTCAAAAAGCTATTTTCCAATGTAGGAACTTGTGGGCCATTTTAGGCTAGCTTCAACCTTTGAGTGTTTTCTGATCACAGGAAATACCTTTTGAGAACCTCTTACAGAGTGAAATAAGTAGCTACTCTAGAAAACGTATCTCTGAACAGGATCTAAAAAACCTCTGTGTGAGTCTCTTTCTCCATTTTGTAATCAAACGCAGTGAAGCTACTTAGAGTTGTAATGAAGCTGTTTGCGAAAATTTGTTGTTAACTATGAGTTTTTTTCAATCACGACAGCCCTAATGCTCAACTGTTTATCTGCACTTAACCAAATCTCAGTAACACAAGCTTTTGTCCACAGTTGTGGGCACAGCGCTAACATATCTTTAAGGCGGGTATAAGGGTTGTTAACAACAGTTGACTATTTTTCACGGAAACAACATTATACTTTCTTTGGCGCTGTGTTTCTGGCCACCTGATGACTACTGTTTAGTTTTTGGTAGCTTTTCAGGAAGATCTAACGCTTTATCCTCTAGTACCTCCATTGCAGTCTTCTTCTTGTAAGCGGCCAGGACAAGCTGCTGAAGATGTCATTTTTTCTGTCTTCTTGTTGTTCATTAGCAGTCTCCTCCTCTGTAACATCAGCTATGTGAAATTCACCACTTGTGTAACATCACAAACATGTTTTGTTTTATTTCTTTTGTGCTCATAGAACTGGAATTACGTTCTGTACCAACTATTTGTTGTGGTTTTTAAGCCCTATGAGTGAACGTCACAGTCGAAGCTGTCGGTTCTTACTCAGCAATGGAAACACAAACTAGTTCTTTTAGTTGAAAGCCCCCTAAAATTACTTGATGTTGAGTGATTCAACTAACTAAAACCAGTGCTGGAGCTAAAGCCATGCAGGATGAGTGGGAGTGTACACAATTACAATGGGGATTACATCTGGGAAATGAAAATGTGAGTGATATGTACCAGCAATGGACGCTTCATCAGTAACAATCAGAAAGTTGACTGATAACTTTATTTAAATGCATCAGACGCATGAAAGCACATAACGAAAAGTTTGGTTGCATGAACAAATTTGTACCGTGCTCCCTCCTCAGATCATGAACAGCCAATCATACCATGATAGTGGAGCCTCTTTGGCTACTGTGCACGTCTCCTGAGGCATGCTAGTCCACAGCCACATGAACCTCTTGTCTTGTTTTAGCCAATAATACAATGTAATAAAGTAATAATGATATATATATATATATATATATATATATATATATATATATATATTCTAAGATAAAACAGAAAATCTTTAAGTAAAATTGAAATAAATGGGAACCAGAGAGTTCTTGGATTTGTTAGGTTTTTTGTAAATTTTTGTAGGGTCACAACTTTAATTCAAAATTAGTAAAGTTCATCGCTGTAATTAACAATGCTGTAGGCTCCTAACCTCCTATTCTGATTAGCTACGGCAATTTCCATAATTTATAATACCATGGTGTCTTACCAATGTTCCTACATTAGTTAAGTTAATCTAAATCATTAATAAAACTGTAGAGTCTCAACCTTAGTATGTATTATGGTCAGGTAAGGTACTATTTTATATAATTTCCGTAGAGTTTTAATCCCCAATATGTAAATTACTCATAATCACATCATAAATAATAATCTAGTGGCTTAACACCAGTTTTTAAACTGAAACTTGTTTCCATCAAAACTCACAAATTTTCCCTGTTGGAGGCTGTGTATTGACAGGTAGTAGCTCTTGTAAGATGGGGTGTTATCTAAAAAGACCTCCAGCTGAACCACACACTTCTGGATTGGACTTTTTCCAGCAGATGCCATGGATGCTCAATCTGATTGGAACCTGGGGAGTTTGAAGGCCACTTCAACACCTTTGTCTGGAGCTCTTTTTGTGATGATGTGGGGCCCATTGTCCTGCTGAGTGAGTGTTGTTGCCACTGGAGGGGTGTGCTTGATCTGCAGCAGTATTTAGGTTGGATGGTACATGTCAAAGTACCATCCACATGAATGTAGGACCGAAGGTTTCCCGTCAGAACATTGACGAGATGATGATGTGATTTACTTCACCTGTTAGTGGTTTGAATGTTGTGGCAGATTGATGAATTTTTAACCTAGACAGCCCTCCGTTGTTATCCAGAAACATCAAAAAGCTGTACTGTTGTACATGGTCCTTCATTACAAATTATGTAGCAAATTATGGGTTAATACTATATAAATGAAAAAAAAAACATGACTACATTCGCCAGCTACATAGTTTATTCCTTTTTGAGAATTATTTACTTAAAAACTACAGTGTCCAGCTATTTCGGAAAACTGTTAGTATGTATTCTGGAGCTGTAATGATTAATCAATGAGTTGTCAAAAATTTTTATAGCCGAGGAATCTGTTTCGGATTAAATTTTCTGTTTTCCTTCCTCCTCATGACAAAAAAATGAATATTTTTGGGTTGTGGACAGAACAAGTTGTTTGTCATGTGGGCTTTAGGAAGCACTGATCAACATTTTTCTCTGTTGAAATTTTGTAGACAAAGGGAGATGCACATTATGAAGATACTGTTGGTCTTTTCATGACGTATAGAATATCTAAAGGACTATCATTTTTTTCCTGCTCAGATGATGCCTTTCAGAGGTGATTATGCACAACAGCAAGCATAAGTGGTACTCTGTGGTACCTTACTTGACAGAAATGTGTGCATTTTCCCTTTTTTTGCTGACCTTTTGATACACCAGAACATGTACTATGCTTGAGTGAATGAAATGAACAATGAACAAAAGTGGGTTTTTTATTGTAAATTGAGAATCAAATAAAAAATATGTAGTCTCAAAGGTTTAGCACTAGTGATTTTCTTTGGCACTCCCTGAAACCACCTTGGAAGGAGCCAAAGGTTCCTCTATGCAGGAAAAACCCTGCATTATTGCTTAAAAATAGCCCTAATTTGCCCAAAATACATCAGAATTAGAAAGATTTGTGAAACCACAAACTCAGCGATCTATCTGGAAACGATATACAAACATATGCTGTGTAATATTCTATTTTTTGTTTTCAGATATTGTCTTTCGAAATATTGAGAGTAAATATTAGTGACAGTCAGTGGGAGTCATTGTCAGGACGGGCTCATTGTTTTCCATGTCTGCTGGGTAAAGTGGGAATCCGCAGCTTCCAGTAGCTCTAATCTTGTGGGACAGGAGAAAGAAAAGCCTCTGTAAGAGCGCCGGCGGTCTAAATTACTGTCACTCCCCACGCACTTATTAGAAAGCCCCGGCCCTGTGGCTTTACACAGACCTTTAATTGATTGGCTTCGAGGAAGGCTTGTCCCTGTTGCAATATCAGCGCATGAGTGTGCAAGCAACTGTGAGGATCACGTTGAAATAAAAACAGACGAGTTTCTGAATTCACAAATTTTAATTCACTTCAACACTGGATGATTTCATTTAACTGCATTTGAGTCTAAACCCTGATTCCTGTCATACAGAAAAGCACAATATCATCATATAGAGTGAAATTAAAAGGCAGGTCGTCCGTTTGAGTGTAGCAGCCGATCAGGATAGCCGAACAAAGCGCCATCCGTGCTCAGATATTGTTTCCAACATACTGTATAGTTACACAACTGCACCAGACATCGAACAAAAGAGTTTGAATTCTTTTTAAATAGTGATTGAATTTGCCCGGCACAATAAAATGAACTGATTTCACTCTCCAAACTGGCTCAAACACTTGAAGTCACTCAAAAATAAAAGTATATCAATAACAATTTATCCCATTTGGGTATTTACAGACATTTAAAGTGAAGAACAGAGTCAAACCTGCCACTTTTCTTTAATGGCTCAAAAAGTAGATTGTCATCAACTGCAGCAAAAAAAAAGCACATTTCTCTTCTCAACAAATCTTATTTACTGTTTTTGGGAAACAGAACTGTAAAAAAATGGCATAATACAACATGACAGGACGTTTTTTTCCTTTAACCCAATAACACTCAGTAACTGCTTCTTTTTTTCTTTTTTTCCACTCTCCTTTTCTTCCTCTTCTTCCTTTAGGGCCGAGCACTTTTATTTTAACATCTCTTGTTATCCAAACAACCGCCCTGCTCTGAAAACCAATATTTAAAAACCATGGAAATAAAAACTAAAAATAGCACGCGATGACAGCAATTCTAACCATAATAACAACAATAATAACAATAATGATAATAATAATCATGGATAAAGATAGCAATAAATAGGGTTGGTGAAGTTTAAGTGCGGGTAGGTGTGGTGAAACACAAGACTGTGGGCACCAATTAGAGAGAGGAAAGGGTGATGGAGAGGAAGAGTGGAAGGGGTGGACTACCGCACATAAAGTGACTGATTGTTTGGTTGCTGAATCTCCGCTCTGTCTTTGCTTTCTTGACTTTTTTTTTCTTGGGTGGTGCCAGGACGGCCCAAGTGTCCCTCCGCGCCACATCCTCTTGATCCTGCCAGACTGTCCACCTCACAGTTTTTAAAAGCCTCGAGAGGAGAGGCAGGCAGGAAGGGAGGCAAGAGTACAGCACATCCACAAAATATCAGTGTCTTAAGTGCTAGATAGGGCTGGTAGTGATTCTGGATGGTGAGGCGGGGGCAGGAGATGCACGGCGAGTACCATCTACCCCCGTTGTCAGGCAGGTAAAAGCATTAGCAATATCAGTGTGTGTCCTGAGGGTTTGTAGGATTGCAGAGGTCTCTGAATGCCCCAGGGTCCAGTCAATATTTAGGGCATATTCAACCCAGCATGGAGGGAGTTATGTCCTGTGTGGCTGTGCTCAGAGTTTAGAGAGGAGGAGCATCTTTTCTGGCTGATTAGAGGAAAGTTGTGTGATTGTTTCAGTCGGCAGCAAGAGTCTAATGAGAATCTGAATTATTTAAACATTTC
Organism: Acanthochromis polyacanthus; assembly: GCF_021347895.1. NCBI lineage: Eukaryota > Metazoa > Chordata > Actinopteri > Pomacentridae > Acanthochromis > Acanthochromis polyacanthus. The sequence continues at coordinate 10,694,566 of NC_067126.1, read as the reverse complement.
TGGGGAAACTTTCTTTCACAGTTATACAACAACTGCTGTAACCTGCTGTCTTTTTTGAGGTAATTTCACTCCACAAATCTGAGATTGTCACCGTGTCACAGTCTTGGCGATGTGCAGTATTTCAGCCTAATAGTTTCTTGGTTAATGTGCCTGCATAGATCTCTCACACAGTTTTCTATGCTGCCATCCTCATCAGTTCCTCGTTTCACGGACCATTTCCAGTTTCTTCTCCCTCTCTCTTTATCTCTGTCCTCTCCTCTCTGTTTGTCGGTCTCTACCTCTGGTAGTCGGCCTGCTCTCTGGGACTGGATGAGGAGCTCCCAGGGGCCAGAGGGCCACTGAGGCGGCCATGCCCCTTGTCCTTGCCCTCCTCCTGAGCCAAGCTGGTCCCTGAGGACGACTGGCTAGAATTGGAGCTGGAGGAGGCTGGGGGCTGGCTCAGCCCCCCTGTGCTCCCACCGTTCCCCTCTGTGGTCTGGTAGATCTCCTCAGCTCCATCTTCACTCGACTCTGGGTCTTCTGAGCCTGAAAGAAGCTCCTCTTCTCTGTATTCGCTGACGTCGACGCCCCCACTGGCGGTGGCCCCCTCGCCCAGCTCCTTGAGGCGGCCGTGGTGCTTGACGTGGTAGCGCTGGTTCTGGAAGAACTTGATGATGGTGTGTTTGGGGAGGTCGAGCTGCGCTGACAAGGTGTGGATGGCCTCCTGGTCGGGGTACAGACCAACATCCTGGATGAAGCTCTGCAGGATTCCCAAGGCCTCCAGTGAAATCTGGAATAGACAGGAAGGAAAGCTAGATGAAAATGTGAATAAACCCTTGATTTGCTCCTGTCACATTTTTCCTCAGTGTGGGCTCATATTTCACTGGAACATAAAGTCCTACAGCTCTATGCAAACAGTACAACTATGGCCAGAAGGGGAGAAAACTCAGACATGTCTTCTGTGCAGTATCACATTGTTGAAACACACACAAAAAAACTTGATTAATTTCATAGATTTTTTTTCAACTTAAAAATCTCCATCATTTTCTCACAGATGTTACCAACACTGGTAAAAATTAGGGCTCACATGCTTGGATGTTTTAATAACCTCTCCAGACTTTTTGATTCTACTCTGCACATCAGAAAGATGTTTCACCATGCTGAATGTATCTTCCAACAACTTGCTCCTCTGTATACCATTTTTTCACCACGCTGCATTTATTTTAATGCTCAAATTTGTTTTAATTTCCTTGTAATCACTGATTTCTTTCCATATTTCGCTTGTCTCTGCTGTGTGTGAATACAGCCTGCAGTCCAACAGAAAACTCAGAATTTTGGTCACAGCAGTCAGTCTTGACTTTTCAGTGTAGAGCAGCTTTTTTTCTACAGAATCTGGTACAAACATTTTGTTCTTGGCTAATTTTCAAAATTAGGCACGTAGGATAAAGTGACTTTGATGAAATGTCATTACTACAAGCTTAAATTTGCCGTTTGAAAGCACTGAACTGCACGTCACCAGAGTGGTTCAACAACTGTCTGAAATTTGAAAATCTAAGTTTTCTTTCTGTTTCTGCAGTTTCTGGCAATATTTGGTGAATAATATAGGATGCCCTTTGACACCTGCTGGCAATTTTTGGAGTTTCAAATGTTGAAACCAATGGAGTCGTATGCCAAGATGCAATATTTCCACCTCATACATCATACAAACTCTACCTTAGTTCGAGATCGTGGCTTCTTGTTGCTCCCAGCACTGCCAACTGTACTGGGTGGACATCCACCTGGAGCTCCTGCTACCACAGTCTGGGACCTCTCCTCGTTCACCGTGGCAGATAACGGCTCCTCACGCATCGGGGACAGGTGGTGCTCCTTCATCGGGGCTGGGGGTGGCCTGTGAAGTGCCTGACGAGAAAGACAAAAGAGCTAATTAATGGGGCACAGTGACCCCTCATCAAAACTGTAGCCACGAATGCCTTATATACAACCTAAATCATGTGTAATGTCTCTATCTGAGTGGATTTGTGTTAAAATACGATGCTCTGTGTATAACTTGCAGCTGACATTCACTTTGTGTGCTGCAACACATCTAATAAAACAACCAGTACACAGTAGCCAGGGCTGCAGGGTGAACAGAGGGTGGGAACAAGTGTTTCTTGGTGTCACGGTCTATTAACCAGCTCCAAGGCTGGCACTCAAGCTGCTATGCATCCAGTATACCTTTGCCCTAATGTGTGTAAGATTAGCTTTAGTAAAACGCCAACCACCTGTCTGCCAGGAAGTCTCTTATTTACAAACCTATGACACTCTAATCACTATTTAACCAGCCCATTTAAAACCCAAAAGGGACAGAGTGTAGACGGGAAAACGGAACAGAGAAATTGTCATTTCAGATTAAATATGATTCATAGCACCTGTTGTAGAGAGGAAATGTGCAAAATATAGATAAAAACTTCCCCGGGTAAATCAAACCTATGTCAATCTAATAAGTTAACATTGTTGCAGGAGTTTCGGAAGTGCAGGTGCACACAGAAAAATAGGGCAAATCTATTTATATATATATATACTCTTCAAGAAAAACAAAAGGCAATGCCATTTATGAAAAACATCTTAATGCTTATCTTAATGCTCAAATTTGTTTTGATTTCCTCTTAATCACAAATTTCTTTCCATATTTCACTTGTCTGTGCGTCATAACAGAACAGGTTAAATTAAGTGGACTATAATATCAAAAAACAGTAGAAGAAACATTATCAGATTGGATTTGGAAGTATACGTCACATGAAAATCACATTGCTTTGTTTGTCAGTCTTACATAACTATAGTTACTCAGTTTAATCTGCATATTTATTAAGAAACAAAGTTTGAAAAGAAAGGGCTCTAGAGTCGTTCTTTGAGGTACTCCACTTTCCATTTTTACTTTGTTCTTATTATACGTATTGTTATATATATTGTAAAACTATGAATCATGAGTGCTGCCTTTGTCCTGCACATTTAAATTAGATTCATCTTTGCTACAGTTACTTGCCTGAAGAAGAAGACTCCTGGCTGTCTGCCTGGTTATTGATTTCTTTTTAAATTCAATCTTTTTGACTGAATCTTTCAGGTAAAGCAAAGGAGTAACTCATATGCAGCTTGATAAATCAAACTTAGGGCAAAAATCATCAAATTTTTAGAACAATTTCTGCTCCACCATCTCTTATTCATCTGAAAATTTATGATGAACATAACTTTCTTTTCATTTTTGTCATCAAGTATTTCACATTGAAACATATTCTATACTTTTTGTGTTGTATTTTTCTGACATACAGCTACATACGGGTCAGAAAATGTCGCTAAGAGACTTCTGCATTGTAATTGTTTATGTTACTATGTGCTTCAAAGTGGGATTTTTCTTGATGAGATGATTTGTTCTACTTGTCTGATATTGCAGATTTGGAATCATTGTCATGGTGCGAAATAACTATACATTGCTTGCTTGTATTTTTAACTGTTTTTGAGATATTGGCGTTCAGACACTGTCAAATTTTAAAATGCAAAAAAACCCCTCTGGAAGTGGGTTGATGGGCATTTTTTAAAAAAAAAACAACAACATTAAATATCTATAGTTTAACATTAATAAAAAGTTTCAAACAAGTCAGAGATGGTTGAGCAGAAGCTTTCTGATGACTTAATGTGAAGTAACCGTTGAGCTTGTGCTGTTTCTGCTGAAACAATTTGTGTCTCCTGGTTTTTATCAACTCAGATTATTCAGTAATCCAGGTTATGACACAAGGAGCTCAATGTTTAGCAGGTTTTTCGCAGATATATTCATGGGATCTCTTGGAAATTACGTGTAAAGAAGGGCTGGGAAGGTATAAAGAGTAGAAATGTGTTGACGGAGGGATCCTCTGGCTCTGACAGCAGCGAGGACCACGGGACGAAGTGTTGGAAGGCAGAGTGGGGACTCTGGTTGTTTGTCAGAAGGTAGTGGCTGTTGTGAGAACGTTGTGGTCGTGTCCCGCCCGCTCGCTTTAAGAGCTGGGAGGGGCCTCCCCACTGGAATGCCCCAGCCCGATCTCACGAGGATTCGTGAAACTGTCACGTAAGTTTTAGTTTCGGTTTCGTGCGCACCAACACGATTTCGTCATGTTTTTCGTGCCGCTCACCACGAAATGCGCACCAATGTATTTTAAACGGCGGACTTTTCGTGCCACCCAGAACGTATTTCAAACGAATGTGTGTATTATATTTTTAATGTAAAACCATGGCGAATCCAACGCTATATTTTGCATGACATCGTCCCTAACCATAACCCTAACCATAACCATAACCCGGTGGTACACTTACCTTTTTTTTTTTTTTTTTTTTTTTTTTTTTTTTTTTTTTTTTTCCCAATTTGCATAGGAATTTCAAGAATGTCCGGCGGCCGCAAACGCGATCACACAAGCAGTATACGCCGATGGACAGCTTAGATCGTCATGAATCCGCTGGTATAAACCACTTTCAGCTGTGATTACCACAGCGGGTTTCGTTGTGAGCAACACGAAAAACATTTCGTGGTGAGCGGCACGAAAAACATGACGAAATCGTGTTGGTGCGCACGAAAAAGAAACAAAAAATTTACGTAACAGTTTCACGAATCCCCGTGAGACCGTGTTGAATGCCCAGCTATAAATCTGTGGTGCATTAAAATTAAAGGACCCACATAAAGATAATAGTCATTCGCTTTTCTCTCCCTCTCTTCAATAATAACAGGGTATTACTTAAATAATATTGAGGGCAGGCCAGACCATGAAATTGCTCCAATTTCATTCGCAGGGGCTTTACTTTCAGGAGGGGGGTGACGGGAATTTACAGGAATTCAGTAGGCTTTTCCTTTCTGTTGTAATTTTTCTCTCAAATCATGTTTCTTTCACACAAACTTTCAGATACTGGATGTAAGAATGCAGGAAAACCAACAATGGAGAAAAAAAAAAAGACAAGTCTCTTCCCTAATGAGGACCACACAGCCACAAACATCCCCCATACTAACTCACTGAGACACTTAATAGCTAAATTGAGGGTAAATCATGGAGGGATTGTGAAACCTACCGACTCCCCCTGACAGCCAGGGCTCTTGGATCAATGGCGCATGCATGCATTAATGGTGAGGCCTGGTCTCCCTCATGCGCTAATGATGATGTTGGAGAGCAGAGCCAAGCAAACTGGGCTGTTTGGTTCCTTCAGAGTTTATCTCTGAACACTTCTTCATCCTTTCTCTTTTGTGCTCATACCATGAAGAGCTTATATAGTGAAAATATGTTTTTATTGTGTTTTCGTATGTCTTAGAAACTTGGAGATGTAACATAGGAGCTCTCTTAGCCTCTACCTTCCCAACGAGGTGGCCTCCCAGCTGTACAAGGCGGTAAAAATTTTATTCGGTTTCTAAGTAAAAACTGAGGAACCATTAGTCGTCAAGCTATATATTAGCATACCTCCGCCTCCTTTCACTGCGTCCAGGTGTGAACTATTCAGACTGAACAATTGTCTCACAGTCCACCAGGTTTATTTACTTTCTACATCTGCTTTTGCGAACTCTAAATTACTTTAGCCATTAGCAAAGCTCACCAAATGTTCTGCTGTTGGCTGCAAGAGTAAACACAAGAGTCTTAACGCTCTCCCAGCATCTGAGGAACTGATCATCCACTCAACAACTTTGATTTTTTATAACAATGTGCTCTGAAAATCCTTGTTGCTAATATTAGCGTTAGCATAAACTCTAACTCTCAGGGACAGTCTGAGATGGTTCAAACTTTATTTTAAACAAATAAAAAAGCACTGGGTGGGTTATTGTGTTTACATGTTGCCTGCTGTTCAATTCAACCTAATCTCAGCTGCTGTTTTCATGTGTTATCTTCTCTCCTGCCCTCTGTGCTCCCTTAAATACACTTTAGTACAACTGAATTCACAATAAAGCTGTTCTCATCTACATTTTTTTGTCCGTTTCTATTGTCAGACAGCAGAAAAAGTATGAAATGATAACTGAAACACAGCACATTCAAAATACAGGTTAACAAAAAGTCACTTCCGAGCAGCTACTCTGCAACCAAAATACTGATTTTAAAACAGCAACGTTGTCTCACAAACTCACCAAACACGCAACTTAAAAACAGCAGCTGTGCTCAGAATTCAGAGATATTTTCGTGTAAAATGATTAGTCAGAGAGAAAGTAACAAGCAAAAAGTCCTGGTCTCTCACACTTGTTCATATTTGTAGACTGATGTGGTCAGCTACAGCCACTGAAACAGCCTGAACAGATCTAAAACCAGGAGTTATACAGTCATGGTGGCATGAAGCATCTTTGTGGTACTTCAAGCTAAAAAAAAAAAAAATATTGAGACACGTTGTTGAAATGGGGCACAGTATGGGACCTTTACGTTTTCCTCCCTTCGGTGTCTTTTCCTTCTCTCCCACTACCAAACTGCATTTCTCTCCCCTCTCACCTCCCCCACCGCCGTCTCTACTCACTTCTAATACATCAGGACACTAATGAAGTGGGCCGCTGCCAAGCCAACATGACTCCACGTCCAAATCAGCTCAGAAGTCGTAGATGCCAGGAGCCCCAACCTCCACCTCCAGCCTCTTCTTCCTCCCCTCACCTCCAGCCCTCCTCACTCTTGTCCCTCCCTATTAACACCGTTACTGTCACATTTTGTTAATCGGTCAACCTCTACACAGCAGATTATCTTTGCTTTCCTTTAGAAAAATCCAAAAGATTCAGAGAAAGTCTAATTGTAAGCGGCAACAATACACAATGTGGTAACTCTGGCACAATTTCTCTCTTCATTCTCTTTTACTGGAAGCATTTTCCGAGCGCTCGGCATTGTGAGATGACTGGTGTCTTCTTACGAAAGGCAACTCGAGGGTGTGTGAGAGCATAAAATCCAGGTGAAAATCATTAAAAGCAATCTGCGGGTTTGGGTGAATATAATTAAAAACTGAAAAGCAGTGGTCATGTGTCATAGAGAGTTGACTTACACTTCTTTCTACCTAGAAATGTGGCCAAGTGTGGGGGTTGGAGGAGCAAACAAAGCCTCCAGAAATGGTGGCCTTTCAGAACTACCATTTTCTGATCCTATTGTCCCCATCAATTTATAATGCACTCGAAGGTGGCCTGCTGCTTCCATGGCACATGTTTGGTTAAGTGTAGGGAGAAAAACTATTCCGTAAAGGTTTGGGAAAGGTCACAGTTTGGTTTTAAAATCCCACATAGTTAAAGGCAGGGAAAAAATCACGGTCATGGCTAAAAAAGGAACTATATTCCTCAGTTAAGGTCAGGGAAAGATCGTGGTCGTGACTTTATGAAAGAACATGGATGGTTCATTCTTTCTTTCCTGCTCGCTCCACACACACACCCAGTACGCTTTAATCCATTTAATAACTCATGCAACCAGGACATTCTTCTATTGTAAAAATAGCCTACACAAAATTATTCATTTTTCTGCAATGCAAGTTTGTATTTTAAGTAGAACTGCTGCAATAAGTCAACATAAATGATGATGCTGTAAATACCTCGATATCAATATTTGCAAGGTAATTTACAGTTAATGTGACAATATATTTCTTTAATTCAAAGCTGTTACCCAAGTTCAAGAACAGTTAAACAGCAAGGACAAAAACAGTTGCTTTAGCTGCTCTTTGCTGTAAAATATCCGCCATGTTGCATTTTGTTTATTGTACAGACTGAGCTTTTCCACTTTGTTAATGGCTTTAACAGAAACTTGGATTTCTTTTGGAGATGCACTACTGATTTAAATAGTAAATCGACTTTAAAATGCTTTTATTATCATGTTACTAGTTGAAGTCCACAGTTTTGCACTTTGGAGCACCCTTATTGTGCCTCTTTTTGGCAAATGAATTAAAGTCTCTACAGTGCGTCTTTCGGTTTTTCAGCTCAAAATACTGCAAAGATGGTTAATCTCACCACAACTGTGCAAATCCTGTTTCCAAGCTGTTTTAAACATACCGTTTTTGCTGTGAAAAGCTGCTGCTGTACCTGCCTCCTTCAGGAATAAAACTCTCTCTGTGTTAATTTGAGCCGGCTATTGGTTAACTAGCTATTAAAGCACCTGAGTCGAATTCTTACTGGCTTGTAAACCTGGGATGATCATTGGAATTGCAAAAATAAACGTCTTCACATCTTACCAGCTTTTATTTCACACTTCCAAGTTTCTAACAACCACAAAACACAACTAAAATTGATTTTTATCATATGACCTTTACTGTGCAAACCCTTCGTTTTTGTCATGTACTAGTTTATACAAAGACATACAGTTTGCCAAAATAAACAGAACATCAATTAAATGCTCTTTTCTTTCCTGAGGTTTATCTGCAGAATAGTCAATAGGTTAATTGAGAGAAAAATTGTCATTTATCTTCACAGAAATAGTCCCTGAACAGTCTGATGAGCTCTTGCATTGCCAGACGGTTTGTTTTCCGTGCAAGTATCTAATGTTATTTTCCCCAGTTTCACCTTCATCCCTCTGCCTGCAGCTCTGACCGTTACACTCTGGACGAAACTGCATGTCACTTCAGAGCAACACAATACAATGCTGCTCTCCCCAAACCACAAACTCTGGAGCCCCTCTGCCAGACCAGCTCTTCTCGTGGCATGGTTCAATGTTCCTGAAAAACCTCTCTATTTCCCCCCTCCTCTCTCTCTCTCTCTCTCTCTCTCTCTCTCCTGGCAGCATCGTGAGTGCACTGCAGTAAAATGAAAAAGTTTTCTTTAAAACGTAAATCAAGGCAAATTACGACGCAGAACTATGAAAGAATTATAGAACATGAAATATTCATCTTCTCCTTAATGAGCTCTGGTCCTCCAGGACCTCTAACTCTCTCTCCCTGTTTCTTTCTGTGTGTTTGGGTTGTTGGGGAGGGGGAGTGTGTGACCACCAGAGACACCATTAACACAGAGATAAATATGTAATGAAGGAAAAATCACTTTTCTGTTAGTTTTTTGCATGACTTCACCTTTCCTGTTAATCAGTGTTTTTCTTCCTATTTTCTCCCTTTTCCTTCCATCTGTCTGTCTCTGTCCGTCTGTCTCTTCCACTCTTGTCTTTGAATAAGTGTGTGCGGTTGCGATTCATGAGGACTGGATGCAGTCTAATGGAGTCGATGAGTCACTGCACATTTGTAAAATAATGCTTCTTTGATGAAAAACTGTAATGTTATTGAGTGTGTGCTGTGGTCACGTGTGTGTGTGTGTGTGTGTGTGTGTGTGTGTGTGTTCGCATGCATGCACTCGCATTGTTGAATCATTTTTTTTCGTTCGAACTGTGTGTGGTATTCATTCCATTTATCTGCAATTAAACAATTAACTTAATTGTGGTTTGCCAAAAAGCCCAAACTCCACCCTGCGACAGTGAATAAGAGGCCACCAGGATGCAGAGAGACAAACACAGAGAGAGAATGAATAAAGACTGCACAGCTTTGACAGTCTCTCTCAAATGTAAAAACATACATGTTTGGAGAAACCGTTCAGCTTTAAATAACTCTTATCTACTGATATCTAGTAAGGGAGTTGAACCATTTGATGTCACAGCTAAAAACACTAAAGGGTAAATACTTTAGTTTATACTTTAGTCAAAATTTGAATGCAATAAAATTGACTTGCAAACAAATAAAATGACATTACAGCATTGTACTCATGTAAAATATGCCTTTGAAGGAGAAAACAAATGCTGTCATACATTAATAAATACAGTTGAATGAGTTTATTAATAAACGCTTCAAACTGTCCTCATAGCTGCTTGAAGTAACATTGTAGTGTGTTATATACATATAACCCATTATTGAATGTTTACAGAGTGCTTATATATGCAAATTGGTGGTGTTAAAATAAAGTGTTGCTGTTATTTATTTGCTTTTAACAGTCATTTTTTATTTCTTCATGTGTCTGATATATCCTATTTGCATTAGTACTAGTATGAGAAATGATGTTAATATATGTTTTGGGTTGATTCTTCATTGAATTACCTTAAAAATGTGACAGTGTTTTACATTTTTCTAAAAATATGACCCATTGGCAAACCAACAAATGTTTGCTTGTTCATCTTGGTCAGTCTTCCCTATCATGTCTATGTCCCTTTATCCTCAGCTCATCGGCTCCTACTGAAGGTATAACTCTCCACTGCTGTTATTTTGGAGGTTGTGAGCAGAAAGGTTTGCAAACTTTTATCATGATACTTGGGCACTGTAGTTTCGAGTAAATGTTCCAAAAACTCAAACAATAAGCATGTTTGTTTGGAACTATTTTCAGCTGCAGACTAGTACACATTTGTTTTTTTCTAATAGTTGAGGTAACAAGACGGTGTACTTTGGATAGATCCACAGGGAACACGTTCTTTCTCTTTCTAATGAAGTAATGTGGCTCATTTATGTGTTTTAATGGTTTCTGGGGAACAGAGGTTTTGTGGATGATATATCAGGCTTTTGAAATGCAGGCAATACCTTCATCTTTTTATGAGGTTTGATTACATATGAGGTGATTATAGAGTAAAATTAAATGTTATAGATATAGACTAGACCCTTGAACTACCCTGGAAGTGTGAAAGATGTTATGCTGGGGTCTTTGACTGGCAATTTTTCGTCTATTTTATGACCCAGGGACTGGTTTGACCACTTGAATAATGAATAAATGGACCCTAACACATGTTGAAGCTAAGAGACCTGTTAGATAGTAGACTTTGACTTGTCATAGGAAATATTACCGGTGGGTTTGTTCTCATTTCAGTAAATTGTAAAAAATGAGCCAAAGTGCCTTGCCTCACCTCCTAAAACTAAGACAGGGAAATTAGTCTCTTTGTTATTTACACTCGTGCTTTGCTAAAGATACAACTTGTACGAGGTGAGAGACTTTTACAGTCTGCAGTGGCGTTCTCCTGTTTATACTCATCATGGGAAGTACTGCTCAGCTGGTGAAAGCAGTTGTGTAATGGCTCTGGTGAGAACTTTCCCAGCTCTGAGAAAATAATGCCTGCTGATGTCATCTGGCTGTCGTTGGCGTTGGTTTGACCTTGTAGATTTTCCTAACAGAGAACTTACAAATTAGGGTGTGGAGTTCAGAAGACGTTTACCAGGCAGGGAGGGTCTAATGAAGATCGGCGTTGCATTAAAGAAAACGTACGCTCCAAAAGTAAACACCGACTGCAAAACTTCAAAAAACGGCAACATAAATCTGCAAAAAAGTTGTAAAATGTGACCGAAAATGACTAAAAACTGCAACCAGAGACTGAAAATAACTGAAAGCAGACAAAACTACCAAAGACAAAAGCAAGCAGTCGCTAATGGTTGAAAACAGCAACACATCATAGCAACGTAAAAAACAGCATCCTCTTCCTAAACGTAATCAAGTTGTTTTGTGGCGTAAGCAAAAGCAAACAACAACTAAAAACAACTTAGCACAATGACAAAGCAGCACCTGACAACAAAAGGTAACAGCAGCTGAAAATGATGAATAAACTGCACCATAAAATGACTAAAAACAAAGAAAGAAAAATGACTACAACAAAACAGCAACTAAAAACAAAAGCAGACAGTGACTGAAAACAACATAAATCAGGGTCTGAAAACAAAAGTAAACTGTGAAGGGAAAAGTTATGAAAAATGAGTCAAAACAACAGCTAAAATCAAAAAAAGCAAACAGTAAGCAAAAACGAGTGAAAACGGACACAAATGTAGATTTTAAACCAAAACATTATCTTTTCCTAAATGTAAGCACTCTTCGTGTCCAAACTTAACAAAGTAACACTGTCTAAAATCTAAAACAATGCCTGGAAACAGATAGGAATAGCAAAGAAAAATGTCATAAGACAGCCACATAACAGTAGCTAAAAACAGCAGAAGCAGAATAAAAGCTGCAACATAGCTGCTGAAAACAACTGATAATAGTGATGTGGAACAGCAGCTGAAAACGACGGAAAACAACGACAAAGTAGTCATTGAAAAGGACTTCTAATAGTGACATAAAACAGCAACTGAACACGAAAACAAATAGCAAATGAAAAGTCTCTTTTCCTAAATGTAACAAAGCAGTTTTTACTTAACGAAGTAGGTTTATAGTGTAAACAAAAGCAAACAGTGAAGGAAAAAAAATAAACAGCGATATTAACCCCTCACGGGAATCAAGCCTCAGTCTCCTCCAATCAAGCCTGTGTCTGAGTTATCTTAACTGACAAAAATCTATGCATAAGTTCCTTCGATTGCGATGCCGGTGCAGCACCTTTGGCTTGAAGCGGGACATGAAAACGGGGTGAAGGGAGGGCGCGGCGGTTGTTACTACTTGTTCTAGTCCACCACTCCTGGGGTCTCGGCCACGGCGAGCGGTCACACGCACGCACGCACAAACACCCCCAGACTCGCAGCAGAAATCAATTTAGCAAAAACAATAAAGAAATTATTTATAAGGGCAGACTCTGCCAAATTAGCTGTGGGACGCACTTAACTGCTCGAGCTGTATGAGCTGTGGAGCGAACACCGGGGCCATGTCAGTCATGAAGAAATGTGATGCTGCCGAGGTTACCAGCACACACAGACACACACAGACACACAGACACACAGACACACACACACACACACACACACACACACATATATATATATATATATATATATATATGTATACATGCAGCACCTGCTGACTTAATAGACAAACTGTGACACAGTTTCCCAGAGCCCCTGACATGCAGACGTGGCTCACGCTACTGTACATACAGTCCGGTCCACTGTACTGCTCTGGCTCGGAGGGCATCCATTTTTCATGCTGCGGTCAGTTGCTGCAGTTTTTTAGAGACCCTCTTATTGTCCAAACACAAAAGAGCACTAACGACTATCAGTGTGAGATTTTGTGTATGTGTGGCAGATGGGACACATGTGTGGTCTGTGGTGGCAGGCTGGCTGGAGCCTGAGGTTGGAGAGGGGGTGGTGGTGGTGGTGGTGGGGGTCTGAAGAAAGCAACATGAACACACACGTATTTATACCTCATTTCCCATTAATAAATCACCAGCGTTTCACCACAGTTCGCCTCCCCGTGTCTCTCGAGGTGGTGGGGGGGCTACAGTGTTATGAGGGTAAACTTTTATTTTTAGCCGAGAGGAGCAGAGGAATGTGTTAACGGTGCCACCACAGCTTCCTCCCCGTCTTCTCATCAGCCTTTAATACAGAGCTCTGAGGTGGGTGGAGCCGCCAAACAACGAAAAGGGAAGTTGGAGCAATGGACTGTTTTTGATTTATGGCATATGGTATATACTATATGTGGGATATAATAGCTTTACAGTAGGGGGTGGGGGGTAGGATGATGGTTAGACGGAGTATCTTTACCCGGAGGAGCTGGGCCCAGCCACATAGTGAGGTCAGTTTGTGTGCCAGATTGTCACCTTTAACCTTTAAGAGGTATCAGAAGAGGTGACACTACTACTACTTTACTGTTATTGTTGTTGCTTTGGCCTCCAGTCAATTGATTTGATGTAGTTTTGAGAAAAGGGGGGACATTGGCATTCTATCTTATTTTCAAAGACAACAAAATCCGCCTACGAGCACCTCTAAAGTTCACAAATTTACACATTGTAGCTTGTTTGTTTTATCTAGTGATTTTTCATTTAGCTTTTGTGGCGTTTATCAGTGACTTTTAGATTGGTTTCAGCCGTCGTTTTTTTGCTCTTTCAACGTTTATTTTCTCCATTTTAGTAGTTACATTCAGAACTTTTAGCTTCAGATCACCTCTTACATTGATAAAGATTGGCTTTTCAGTATTTATCAATGACTGCTAGCTGGGTTTTAGATATCAGAATCAGAAATACTTTATTGATCCCTGAGTAGTCATTGCTTTGTTAGTTACTTTAAGCTTCTGTTACATCCCAAACTTTGAACTTTTTCAACATTCATTAATCATTGTTAGCTGCATTCTAGCTGTTATAGCCATGATTTTTTTTTTTAACTTTTTCAGCATTTTATTCATGACTTTTAGCTGTGTTTCAGCTAGTCGTAATTGTTGGCTTTTTAAAAATTTAACATTTATCAGTTATTTTGAGCCTAATTTTTATCTGTTACATCCTTAACTTTTAGCTTTTTTCTTAGTATTTGTCAGTGGCTTTTAGCTTCATTTCAGGAGTTCCATAGCCTAGCCGCGCTAGACAACCCACGGCAACAAATTTAATTCTCTGCCAGGGTGGGTCTAGTTACCCTCCATAAGGCTCGAGGTTGGATTCTCCTAAAACTGGCCGGACGAATCACCATGAAGTGTAGAGTCAGAAGGCGGGCGTAACTAAGTGACGACAGAGGCGCGACGATTCTGACAGAAACAACCGGAAACAACTAGCCTAGCCGCACTAGACAACACACGGCAACGAATTTAATTCTCTGCCAGGGTCGACACCAAAAACGACAACAGTCGTTGAGCTCCATTAGCACCGACTCTGAATAATCTTTCTGTTAACATGTCTGTAATATACTTGAGCTTCACCCATTGACTGTATAAATAAGGCTTCACCGAACTACCGCATCCTCTGATTTCCGGCACTCTAGGAGCCTATTCGTTGCGTTGATTGGTTGTATACCTACCCAATTGCTGCAGAGTGATTTGATAGACAACCTTTTAGCCCGCCTCCCTCCCTGTTGAGCGTGCCTAGACCCTTGTGCCGTCAGAAACATGGGTGTAGCGTGGCTAGGCTAGGAGTTCCATCCATATGTCTGAGCTTTATCAACTTTAATCAGCTTTGTTTCAGCTGTTTCATCCATAACTAATAGCTTTGTAGTTTTCTGTTACTTGTAGCTGTTTTTCAGCTACTGTAGCCATAATTTTGAGCTTGTTTAACATTTATTAGTTACTTTTAGCTGTGTTTCAGCTGTTACATCCAGAACTTTGAGTTTTTTCAATTTTTTGCTACATTTTGGTTAATTTCAACTGTTACATTTTTTTTTTTTTTAATGTTTTTAGTTACTCTTTAGCTCCATTGTAGCTGTTGTATCTATATGTTTTATAGCATTTGCCAGTGGCTTTTAGCTTCATTTCAGTAGTTAAATCCAGATTTCATAGCTTTTTTTAACATTGATCAGTGACATTTAGCTTAGTTTCAGCCATTACCTCGACAAGTCATAGCTTTGTAGCCATTTTTATGTTACTTATTACTATGTTTCAGCTGTTACATCTATAATTTTGAGCTTTTTCAATATTTTTCTTTTACTTTTAACATTATTTCAGCTGTTACATCTATAATTTTGAGCTCTTTAACCATTTATCATTTACTTTCTGATGCATTTCAGCTGTTGCATTCAGAACTTTTAACTTTTTCACTATGTATCAGTTTCTTTTGACCCTATTTACACTGATTATTCTGAGCTTCTAGCTCTTTCAGCACTTTTTAACCTTTACTTTTGGCAGTTTGTTTTCATTACTTCCCCTTCTTTATAAATTTATACTTTTAGATCCTAATTTGACCGTTTATCCGTGACATTTGCCTAAATATTTGAGAGTGCATTACTATGAACTATACAAACACGGAGAGACGGGCAGAAAGACAGGCAGGGTGGCTCGGTTGTGCATCGGTGAGTGGGAGGGTTACAGTAATGAAAAGGGCCGGCACATCTCTGCGTTTTCTGCATCGATCTTTCTCAGCCCTCCTTCGGCCTCCCTCCACAGAAACTAATGGGGCATTTCCTCCAGTGCCACACCACCCAGCAACAGTGTTTACTCTTCGTTCCACTGGGGCACGCAGGGACACACAAACACATGTGCACGCACAACGAGATCAAACGGCACTGTACATACTTAGACGAAATAGATATAATGAGTAAATAATAATGACAGATGCGGTCTCTGAGGGCAGACACATTCAGTTCCATCCTTTGTGGACGAATAAAGTGTGTGTTCACGCATTGCACAGTGTGTTCAAGTAATAAGCATTGCTATTATTGCTAGTTTTAGTCTTTTGCGTGTCCTTGTGTTCTTGTGTGGGATTGCATTCATAAACAATGGGCATATTTGAAATAGGAAACAATTATTCACTTTTTAGCTCAGATTTGCATGAGAAATCAATACCACTTTTGCTTCTGTGCATTCAGTGTAAATACAGACAACAAAGGGTTCCCTTAGCTTATCAGAAAGACTTAAAACATTAGGAAGCAGCTAATCTGGCTCAGAATTAATTAATTCACCTAAAGCTCACCCTCTTGAAGACTTTCTAGATACTATTTTGCTCCTGTCACATTTTTAGTCACAGTGGGCCCATTTTTGACTGCACTATAAGCCCTGTATCTCTATGGAAACGGCACAAACATGACTGAAAGGAGAAAGAACTAAAAAATGCCTTTTATGCTGGATAACATTTTTACAATGCCAGAAATCATTGAGAAGACAAAGGGAACTTTTTTTGATCAGCAATTTCACCAAAATTGAAAAATCAGTGTAGTCATGTCCATGTTCCCAGGTGCCCACAGGTGTTATCAACACTGTAAAAAATGGAGGCTGCACATGCTATAGATTATTAACTATTTGCATTTTTGCATTCCTACAAACTTTTTTCATGCTACCCTGCACATCAACTTTAAAATGAAAAAAAAAGATGTTTCACCATGCTGAATGCTTCCAGCAACTTGCTCACAGCTTGCTCCTCTGTATACCATTTTGAGCCATGCAGCATTTACTTTACTAGTATGTTTAATTTTCCTGTCAGTCTCTCATGTCATCTCTTCTCTGCTCTGTGGAAACACTGCCTGCAGTTGAGCCAAATAGTTGCTGAGTATTTGTCAAGTGACTGTTGGTTGCAGTTGACTGAATAATAACTGCTTGGTTGCACAGAAAAGTGCAGAATTTTAATTTTTTTTACATGATCTCTTTAGGTCAAACTGTCTACTTTTGGATATTTTTTTTAATGAAACATGTCAAATAAACTGATTTTTTTATGAAATGTGATGATTTTTAGTTGGGATTAGGTCAGTTTTTCTGATGGAATCACATGTCAGATATGGTTCCTTCAACATTTGAAAGTTGAAAATTCAATATTTGTTTCTACTTTTATAGTTTCTGGCTAAAGAATTGTGTAATTTGGATGCTTCGGGGCTCAGAAAATGTAGATTAAAATGCTGTCTTATTTGTTTTATTCATAGAAATCCAACAGTGTAAAGATGTCAAGTTTTGCTTTCACTTGGGGCTATGTGCTTGAGGAGACTGCAGTCAAGAAATATTGTGGCTTTCATATAAGACATGCAGATTTGATCATATGCATCATGGGAGGTGATCAGGAGACACTTCTGACATAAACAAGACTGCAAAAAAATGTTAAAAAAAAAAAAGCATATTCAAATGAAATATGTTTCACGTACATCAGTGAAAATAAGCTTTCTTTGCATGCTTTGAAAATCCAGCGGTCAGGAAGATCGTGTGAAAACGTACTAATCATATCAAACATATATTTTCGGGATGCATGTTTGTTGTGAAGAGGAAGGCAACGTGTTTACTGCCAGTTTAACAGATGTAAATATTATGAGATGAGGTGATGTGCAGGAAATCTGTTCAGTGTGTTTCCCAGAGATGCCTTTGCGATGCCAGGTGTAAATAAAATCCACATCTGGACGCGCAGCTGCAAACACTTACCTGTGTGTCCTGTGGCAGGTGGAGGACGGTGTGCAGCCTCTCGGTGTGGTGGTGTCTGGACTCCTCTTCATAGGCCAGGTCTCTGTCGGCCTGCGGCAGCATCAGGAACCTCCGGATGGTGCAAAGGTTCTCCCACAGAGTGCGGTTCTCCGGGCTCGGGTTCTCCTTCCACCGAAGCAGCTCACACAACCAGCCCTGGATAGGAAAGAAGATAATTCAGGAGGTGAAATAAGCTTGTTTATAAGTTTTAGTCAGGCCGTTAGCTTAGCCTAGCATAAGACTTGAACATCCAGCTCTCCCTAAAGGTTAAAAAAATAAAAAATAAACCTCCCTTTTTACCATTCCCAAACCTCCCTAATTAACATGTTATTTAACTCATTTCACTCCAAGCATTTTTTGGGCGATGTCTTGCTTCTGTCACATTTTGTGCTTCTGTCACAAAAAAAAAAAATTTTCTCACTCTTGGCTCCAATTCTCCACTGCAGTATGAAGTCGTACAACTTCATTGAAACAGCACAATCATGTCTAGATTGAGAAAGAACTCAGAAATGTTTTATGTGCACCATGACACAGTTATAATCCCATAAATTTAAGTTGAATTCCTTGATTATTTTACAAAAAAAAAATTGGAAAAAACACTGGAATCAACTTGTACTACATTGTTCCAAGTGTCCACAGATGGTACCAACACTGGAAATGAAATAGTGACTGCACATACTACAGAGATTTATCTGTATATATTTTTACAACCTCTACAAATGAGGTTCTTTAGGGCAGAATTTTGAATTTTTTACGTACTCTAAAAAGTACGTAACTTGGACTTGTTCCTACCACATAATTAAATTCATAGACTGCAGAATGAAAGAAACTAACTCACTGAGTTATATAAAACTTTTAAGTTGCAGACAATATTTAATCAATAGTCGTGAAAAAAATAAAATATTAAAGATGAATTTCTCGGATTATTTTATAATAACTACAAAAAATCAAATCAGCATTCACACATTTCAAAGCATCTTCAAGTGTTACCAATACTTTAAAAATGGAGGCTCTACATACTATATAGATACTGATCTACTTACATTTCCTTCAAACTCTGTGTTTGCTACATACAATGCACATCAACTCTAGAAAGATGATTCCCCATGCTGTATGTATCTTCCAACCTGCTGCTCTGTGTGCTGTTTTTGAACCATGCTGCATTTATTTTATTGATTGTTTTATTGTTCTCATAGTTTTGTTTCCATATCATCTTTTATCTGCTCTGTGCAAACACAGCCTGCAGTTCAGTCGAGAAACTCTGAATTTTGGTCTCAGCTGAGTCAGTCGTGGCCTCTCGCTGGTGCCTCGGAGCACATAGTTTTTTTTGTTTTTGAATCTGGTGCAGATGATGCATTTTTGGAGAATCTTTAAGTGAGACATGTATTAATAAATATCAAGATTTTCAGCTTAGACTTGGTTGAACTGCATGTCACACAAAATTAGTTGAGTGGCTGTTCCAACGATTGCTTCTGTTTTTACAGTTTCCCGCTCTGATAAGTGGTGTAATTTAGAAGCAATTTTAAATGATACATTGATTTTATGAAATGCCATGATCTTTAGCTTAGATTTGGTAGAACTACATATCACACATGATCAGCTGAGTGGCTATTGTACGGTTGAAAATTGGACGACTGTTTCTGTCTTTACAGTTTCTTGATATGATTAATGGTGTCATTTCAGCAGTTTGTTTTATAAATACAACACCTTGCCAGGTTGTGGTGTTCACAATAGAAAAACACAATTAATAGCAGGGTTGAATACAGACAAAAAGTTGTAGAAGTTGGAACCGTGCAGGATGTGCGAGGTGAATGCAGGAAAGGAAGCTGGGGGGAAGGAGAGACGAGAAGATTCAATTATACGTGCTAGACTGCTTCAGTTTGTGACGCCAGCTGTTGTGTTCAACCAGCCACCTCGGGCAGCATGCGCCGCTAATAGCCTGATCATCTCGCTCTCCCTCGCTCGCTGTCCTTGTGGCCAGCTGCAGCAGATGGGTGCACTGAGCCGTGACCCTCCGCCACCCCCAGACCCACCGGCCTGGGGGACCACGCTCACCACACACAAACACACAAAGGCAATGCGGTGCACATACTGGAGACATGCTCTGCACGGTACCTTTCTCACGCTTACACCTGGTAACTCAGCCACATGCTACTGTCCAGAGACGCATGCTAAATGAACTATATCTTTAAATGAAGCGATTTAGATCCATGTGAAGCTACTCTCTGATTCACTGGAGCCTGTGTAGATACTACTACTCTGTCCTCTGATTAGTATACCTGCAGTCACTGCTCAGGGCAGCAAACAGACTGCATGTTTTTCTTCTATCAGTTACTTTTACTTTATTTCTGCTGTTACATGCATATTTTTTTTAGCTTTTTCAACATTTATCAGTGATTGTTAGCTGTATTTTAGCAGTTACATCCATGATTTCCAGCTTTTTCAACATTTCCCAGTGACTGTTGTCTTTATTACTGCAGTTACATCCATGATTTTTAGCTTTTTCCACATTGACCAACTATTTCATCTTCACCTCAGCTGTTTACATCCATGATTTTTTTCCCCGCTTTTTCCACATTGCTAAGTTACTTTCAGCTTTGTTTCAGCTGTTACATCAATAACCTTTAGCTTTTTATGTATTTATAAATGACTCTGAGCTACGTTTTAGCTGTTATGAGCACAATTTCTGGATTTTTTTTTTTTTTAACATTTTTCGGTTATTCTTAGCTTCATTACAACAGTTACATCTATGCTTTGTAGCTTTTCCAAAATTGATCAGCTACTTTTGGCTCTTTCTCTTAGCAGTTACATCCATAACCTTTAGCTTTTCAACACTGATCAGTTACTTTTTAGCAGTTGCATCCATATTCTATTGGTTTGTCAGCATTTATCAATGACTGTGAGCTCCGTTTTTTGTTGTTACAACCATAATTTTCAGATTTTTCTACATTTTTCAGTTAGTTTTAGCTTAATGTCAGCAGTTACGTGCATAATTTTTAGCTTTATAAAAAAATTCCAACTGCTAAATTGATAAGTTTTAGTTTTTTCAAAGTGTATTTTAGCTGTGACATCCATGATTTGTAGCCTTCTCAACATTTCTCAGTTACTTTTGGCTTTCTTTTAGCATTTCCATGCATGACTTTTAACTTTTTAACCATTTATCAATTGCTTTTGCTTTCCTCCAGTTGTTCAGCTTTGTAACCATTTATCTAGCAACTTTGTCCACTTATCTGTGTACCTGCAGTTAGTAATTAGGACAGCAAATGCCTCTATATGTTTTCCTGTTGAACAAATATAATTGTATGTTTGTATATTGAAATTTAAAGATCATACTGAAGTCCACTTAAAATAAGGAACTAAGAACAACCCTCTGTGTATTAATAAATTATTTGATGAGGGTTTTGGCTCTAAATCTCTGTTAAAGCCACAAGTTTAGTGTTTTTTACGAGCTTCTTAAAGCTTTAAAACTATTTTGTGACATTTCTCTTCTTATGGACCCCTGTATAACTTTTTAAAATTGGTATACATGTCTTCATCACACAGAGAATATGTGATTGTCCTGACTTGGGATGAAAAAAAACCCATTAATCTAAAAGCCATGATTACTTTAAAGTGACTGTGGCCTCCTTTTTCTGCAGTGACTTCCTCACCTGGCTCTTGTTGGCTGCCACCTTTGCGAACAGAGCCTGGGACACTTTGGCTCTCTTCATCTCCTGCTGGATTTCGTCATAGATGCCTGACGTAATGTTGACCAGCGACTCCAGCTTCAGTGAGAGGTCGGGGGCCGGGCCGGACGGCTTTGGCTGCAAGAAAGAATCAACACATGATGTCAGTAAGTACAAACACAAAAAACAAGCGAGCTTCATGTTGTTTAATGTTCTGAGAGGACAAGATATCAGATAAACCACCATAAAGACATCCCCTCTGTTTTGTAAGAATTGTCATTTACTGTACAAAACTACTCCCATAAAAGCAAATGTGATGTTTACGTATGAGAAAAGGTTATCAGCTGATGATCAGGCCAAGCGAATGAGAACAGACATGCAGTGTTGGCTGTGCGAGCATCAGCTGCACATCTGCAGCGCACGTCTCCACATGAATTTTGTTTACAGATCAAAGTCATTAAGTCCTTCTCTTTTGTCTTTCTTTGTTGTTTCTGTTTGAGTGAACATGTATTGGCTCTCAGAGAGCTTGTATACACAGCGTTTGAAGTAGTCCACAAGACATGTACAGACCAGCTCGCTTACATTCCCTCAGTGTAAACGATGCTGAGATAATTTTACATAGCCATAATAAGAATAGCGCACAAATTCACCCACAGCCATGAATGGGCATTCGCCCTGACATCAGAGGGAACTTCTTATCACTGACACTGCTAAATTGTTATGTGCACATGGACGGAAATTTCCAAATACTGTATAATGTCCTTTATGTTTACAGTCTGCTCCTATGATAGCTTTGAAGATGTTTCTTCCATTATATTAAAATGGAATTTGTTAAGATAAAACCTTTCATAACCCGACGCAGGTTTTAGCAGTACATGACATGCTGCAGCCTATTTCTGTGAGGGCAAGTTAAAGATTGCAGATAACTCACAGAGTTGGAGATCTTAGTCTTGTTCTTCCAGATGGAGGCCCAGGTATCAGGGGTTATCTGGTCGTCCAAGCTCCTCTCCCACACTTTCTATGCGCACACAAACACACAACATGGCACTTTACATTATGATTACACATGATAAAAATCCCACTGTTTTCCTGCTTCTTGTTGGGCTGCTTTGGCAACAGTTTTACAATCATCAATCATGAGTGTGGACAGACACCTGCGAGAGTCGTGGAGCTCCGGGGCTGGAGGAGTTGGAGGCAGGAAGGCCCACTGAGGGGTTCATGGTTCTCTCTCTCTCCTCCTGGTAGATTCGGTCTCTCTCGCTCTCGGGCAAGTTCAGAAAGTTCTGCATGGCTTTCAGATTCACCAGCAGAGACTGTGAGGCTGTGCGAGGGTCCTCCTCCTTCCTCAGGATCTCTGACAGCAAGCCCTGACCAACACAAACGCACGCATTTACACTGAGAACTTCATCCTTTTTGTTTTGTTTTGTTTAACTTTTATTTAACCATTGGACCCCAAGAAGTTTCTTTTGCTCCTGGCACACTTCTCTTCACTGTGGGTTCATTTTTCACTGCAGTATAAAGTCCTGCACCTCTATGGAAACAGCTCAACCATGACCAGAAGGTAGAAGAACTCAGAAAGGTCTTCTGTGCAGTATAGCATAGTTATACTACCATAAATCATAAAAAGAAAGTTTGATATGTACAACATTATTTCAAGCCACCAAGTGCTGTTGCCAACACTGGGGAAAATGGGCTGTAACATGATTTTTCACTATTTACATTTTTACAACCTCCAAAAACTCACCATTTTTCACTCTACTCTGCACATTAACTGCAGAAACCATGTTGAATGTATCTTCCAACAACTTTCTACATTTTTATGTTCCAGTTGGTCACAGCTGAGTCAGTCGTGGCTTCTCAGTTGCTCTGAGGAGCAGGGAATGATTATTTTGGACGAATGTTTAATGAACACATAAAGAATAAAGTGCTTTTGATAAAACATTACAATATTAAGGTTAGATTTGGTCAATGTCACCCCCAAAATGCACAATATAACTGTTTACATACATAAGAACATATAACAATTTGAAACTAAGGCTTGCATGAACATTAAGAGTGCATTATAGTATCAAAAAGTTGAAAAAACATATATAACCTAAGCCTGATATGAAGTTTTTTTTTTAAATGCAGGTGTTACTATGGTATTGTACAAATAGTTTATTACAAGTAAAAGTTAGTTTTCTATTTTTATTTTCGGTTATCTTACTTGTATCTTAATTAATATGTTGTGTGACTTTGTTTTATTGTGAAGTTTTATCTTATCTTCTATCCTATCTGCAGATTATGGTACAGTACAATATTATCTGATACTTACATGTTAATATGTAACCATGCTGTTTGACTTACTATTTACGATTTTGGGTAAAGGTGGTAGGCCTACTTGCGGTCATTTTCAGTATGCATTAACAACCATCAAATATGCTAAACTGATTGATTGTTTGTGGAAAAACACCCTTCAAGTCCTTTTGTGTGAAATAATAGGTTACATTTCAACTTCATTATTATATTTTAAGTAAGTGAAGGGAAACTAATTGTCACATTTAAGGAGCTGAAACAACCAAATGTCGTACAAAACATTATTGATGTCAAAAGAAAGCATGATAGTTTTTGCTGAAACTCAGTGAAACTGTGAAGCTTTATCTTTACAATATTTGCATACACGTCGGAAGCGTTCGTAAATCCACATCCTTGTACCTAAACGTCAGCAACACACACCTGGCCTCTCGACCGCTGGATCCACGAGCCACCTCCCATTACATTGATCTAATGGGGCGTGCAGTGAGCGGTTGAGCTCAGCCTGAATGCATCAGGTGTTTGTGCTGCTGCGGGGGCGGGGATGGAGGCTCAATGACCCGGCAAGCAACCCCGCCACGCTCCTGCTAATCCCACTGAAAATACCACGAGGCGGGTGACCACCAAATTAGCCGAACCCAGTGTGAAAAATGATCGCCTATCAGCGACATCAAACTGGCATTTATTTCTATCAAGTGCAACAATTATCTCCTCTCACCTGATAGTTTGCGGATGATCTGTTTATTTCTGGGGAAATGTAAATCAGCGAGCAGCAGGGTGATATTTGAGACTTGCCTGACGCAATGTCGCCATAAAATGCAATGTGTTAGTCTTCAGATTTTCTTTCTTTGGCTTATTGCTCATGCTGTCAGAAACTATCCTGTCCTGTCCTCGACCCTCTGAACTCCAAACGATTTTTGCTCCTGTCACATTTTTACTTACTGTCCGTGGAAACAGAACAACCATGGCTAAAATCTGAAAAATATTCTGAAATGTCTTTTGTGCAAGATGACACAGCTATAACACCATTAAACTTTAAAAGGTTCTCAAAAGTGACGAGTTTTGTTTTGTTTTGGGTTTTTTTGCCAAACATGATAGTACACTGAAAATAATTTTGGGGTGCAGATTGTTAGGTGAGGCATCTCCCTGAATCTGAGAAACAGATTTTTTGTATTTCTTTGACTTTTTCTTGACAAAACAGCCAGTTTGTTCATTAAGAAAGGCATACAACAGTATTTGTGGTATTTTGATTATTTGTTTCGAGCTGCTGGTCGCAAGAACTGGAATCAACATGTGCAACATTTTCCAAGCTTCCAAAGATGTTACTGATATTGGGGAAGAATGCAGACTCTAAACAATTTAGATATTTCACAGCTTAGATCTTAGTTTGTTTCCTTATTTATCTCGTATATCTGGTTTGTGTAAACACAGCCGGCAGTTCAATCAGAAAGTTCTGAACTTTTGTCACGTGACTGTTAGTCACAACTGAGTCACTCGTGGTCATGGAGCAGAATTTTTTGTTTTCTACAAAATCATTTTTGGTGTATTTTTAAATGAGACATACAATGAAGTGATGTTGATAAAGTGTTACTATTTTAAGCTTATGTTTGGCTAACTTTTCCAACAGAACAGCACATCACAGATACTTAGTTCAAGAACTCTCAGGCAGTTGAAAATCTTATGATTCATTGCGTAATCTTGGCAGTTTCTTCAAAAATGTAACATGTAACAACAGGGTTAATGCGTCTCCTTGCTCCTCCTCTAATCCTGATTTTACCACTTTCCCTCCTCACCCTCCTGACCGCCGTGTGTTTCGTGTTCGTACCTGTGTGCGGTTGAAAGCCACTCGGGCAAACACAGCCTGGGAGACGCTCGCTCTCTTCAGCTCGTCTCTGACCTGCTGGTAGATTTCGGAGGAGACCTCAGCAGCCGAGGGGTTGCTCCCAGGATGGTCACCGCCGGCTTTGGACGAACCTCGAGGGATGGGCGGGTGGTTGAGGAACTGCTGGTTGATGGCCTGGGGGTGCTGGTGGGCCAACAGGCGGCTGACGGCGAGCTGCTGGTTGATGAGGTGGGCCATGGCGAGCTGCTGGCGAACCAGCTGCGGGGAGAGCTGAGGGGAGAGCAGCCCACCTGGACCCAGCAGGGGCTGCAGAGCTCCAGGAGGAGGCGGCGGCGGAGGGGGAGGCACCTGCCCCGTACGGAGAGGAGGGCTGTGGTGGAGGGGGCCATGAGGTGAGGGCTGCTGCTGGGGAGGAGGAGGCTGCTGGGGCGGCTGGGAGGGAGCCTGTGGATCTCCAGAGCCTGCTTTGAGGAGAGGGCTGCTGGCCCCCAGGTGGCTGAGCTGAGCCAGGCTGGCCAGGTGAGGAGGAGGAGGCCTCTGACCCAGCACACAGAAGTCCGAAATGTTGTCTCTCTCAACTGGAGAGAAGAAGACACGAGTGGTCAAGCAAACACCTTCACTTACAGGGTCAGTCTGTGGCTTACTTATCTGTTATTTGTGCCCGAAACGAAGTTCTAGAGAATACTTTTGCATGGTAATTTCAAGTTTTACACATCTATTTTAAATTTTTGGAAGGCATCTTTAAGATTCAGTATCTGCAGGAATATAAGTTCCACAGTCATGAAATATGGTGAGGACACTGTCAAAGTTGTTCCAAGGAAATCTGAATGATTAAGTATTTCCAGCAGAGGCCAAATGTTTAATTACTAGCACTTGAAAATGGGTAAAAGCTTTTTAAACAGGGGTATTATTGGGGCACCAGAAAGTGTATGGCTGCATCCACATAAGAAAACAAACCCTGGAGAATGGATGAAAACTTGGAATTCTGAAATTCTGTATTTGAGACTCGTAAGTGTACTAAAGATTCACAGATTTCAGCACAGTGTCACAAAGATAGATAGCATTTCTTACTTTTGATGTCAGCAGCATCTCGTCCAGACCACATCTTCTCCAGGTAATCTACTGCTTGACAAAACAACAACAACAACAACAACAACAAAAACAGTCAGAAAGGAAGATGCTTTGAGGTAAAGATTTCAAGTCCCCTCCCTTATTTTTACATGCCTGGACAAATTCAGACAGTTAAAACTAGGAATCAAAAATACATTTGACTGTATAGGAAAAACTAATTCATAGTTTATTTGTTGATCATAATCCACATTACTTAAGTTTTCATAACTCAAAGAATTGCTTCAAACCATCTAGTTGTAGAATCGAGTGTAGAACCGTATTCATATGATTTATTTTTGTTATTTTTTTGATGAGACATATAGAATAACATGACTTGTATGAGTACTCACAATTTTGAGATTTATTTGATCATGTTTCCTGACAGACCTGTCTATCAAAAGATGCATTCACAGACCGTTGGAAAACTGATATACCGGGGTATTCTTTCTCTTTTTAAATTCTGATAAATATTGTAATTTAAAAGAAAAAATTTAAAGACAGCATGCCTTTTAGGGGTTCAGAGGCTTGAACAAGCTTCAGCTTTTCAAATGTGAGGATTTTATGCTTTTTATAAAATCATACAGAATAGAATAGAATCACTTTATTCATCCCCGAAGGGAAATTCAGTTGTCAGGGTTCTTATCTGTTTAATTTTGAATTGAATAGCCTGACTGCTGATGGCAATATGCGACAGTTCACGTAAAGTGTTTGGGGGTCTGACAGCCTCCTTTAATGATAGCAGAGAATTTTTGCTATTTCTTTGGGTTTTTCTTGACAAAACATTTAATTGGTGAACTCAGAAACATATGTTTGACTTTGATCAACTTTAAGGTTAACTGTGTTCACTTTCTCTTGTTAGACTCAGAGTGGCAGAGCTGCAGATGTAGTAGTTGGCCATCTAGAATGAAGACTTGTAGTCGCCATGTTGTGTCGGTTTATTCCCAGTGAGGGTGAGCCGACTGATCGCAGCGGTGGATGTTTTTGCTCAAAGAGCGACCGCTGAGCCGTTTTCACCCTCCCAGCGCTGTTTTCACTCTTAACAGTCTCCACCTCAGATACTTGTAGGAGAAAACACGAGCAGGCCGAGCTGACCAGTCACAGTTTTTGTGGTCATGTGGTGTCTCGGTGGTTGCCGTAGCGATGTGTAGCTGCATTTTTGAGGAGGTGCATGTCATCTATAGCAGCAGCGTGGCTTCATGCATATGCTCTGAAGCCCGCTTAAGCGGACCAGTTTTTACACATTTAAGTCTTTTTCTTTGTGTTTGACAGTAGTTGTTTAAAGACATTTGTGCTTCCAGAGTTGCATTGTGGGTAATGTAGGCTGCAGGTTTTGACAAGATGGAAGAGGAAAAAAATATGTCTGTTTTCTGCTTGTGGGAGTAATAGCAGTACTAAATCAGTGGAGCTCTCATTTAATGTTTTTAATTTGTTCAATCAATCTGTTTCCTTCAGATAGTTTCATTTGAATATATATATATTTAAAATGTACATTTTAGGGAAAACCGAAGAAAATGGACTGAATTTTATGTGATAGAGTTTTGTTTTCTATTATTTACTGCTCGGGATTAACCGAATACCAGTTTGGCTGATAATTGTGTCCAATATGCAGCATTTTTGGAATATCTTTTTTTTTTTTTTTATAATGATTTCAGATAAAATAGACCAGCTATTGTTACAGGTTTCTTTTTCCCATAAAGCTGCAAAAATTAGTTGATTAATGGATTTGTTGCCAACAATTACATTAATCAGCAATTATTAGTTAGATATTTATAATATAAACAGGCTGAATTTTGGGATTGCAGCTTCCTAAATGTGAATATTTTCTGTTTATTTTTTCCTCCTTTATCACAGTAAGCTGAGTATCTTTGGGTTGTGGACAAAACAAGAAATTTGTCATCTTGGGTTTTCAGAAAAACAGATTTTTCTGACAAAACCAATCAGCTAATCAATTATTTAAGAAAATTATCAACACATGAAGTCAACAATGAAATAATTGCCAGTGTCTTATAGCCGATTAACACTGAAGAATAAATGCTTTTTTCCTTAAAATTCAAAACATCTTCTGAACAAAGACGTTCCAGTGAGATTTCTGTTGGAATTTGTATTATTTTGAATTTTATCACCAACATTTTCATTTTTACTGCAAATGTTTAACAGTTTTTTGTCTTCTTCGTCACTAAAAATCATATCAGCCTTGAAAAAAAAACCTCTTTTCTACTCCAGAAACATCATCATGTTGTTGTTGTGTCCTTTTCTACCGTCCTCACCTTTTATTTTCTTATACTTCTTGTACCAGCGACCAAACTCTTGACATTTGGCAGTGGAGACGTTGGCATAGTAGGAGCTATTCACTATGGAGGAAATCATACTCTGACAGAGAGAGAGAGAGAGAGAGAAAGGGGGGAAGATAATTAATAACCAACATAATATGAAATGCTTAGACTCACGCAACAGCCACATGGCATGCACACACAAACACACACAATAGAAATAGACAAACATTAATCATGACTGGAAGCCACCCATGGAAACTCGAGCCAGCACGGTGCAGAGAGGGAATCTCCAGCCGCACACACATATGCTTGCAATTGATGCAGCGATCAACACCCCCACCAGAGATCCATTTAAACACAGTACGCAAACACATCTCACACACAAGTGATTATGGGACCAGGATCGAGGGCTAAACATGCAGCTGGGGAGTTTAGCGCTTAATTTGTGGGGTGGAGTTTGATAAAAGTGTCAGTAGAGGATAGTTTCTGGATTTTGTAATTGCCCAAATGGGAGCTGACTTCAGGCGTTAGCTGGAGAGTTTCAGATGTGAACAAGTTAAACACTTAAAGAATCACGGCATTGCTAAGTGCCCTCCTGGTGGGGATTGTGTGATTTTGATGCTGTTACCTGTGACAGAGGACACTCTTTGGCCAGAGTACTTTGGTTCATCTCCTTCAGCAGCTCTTTGAGAGCGTTCCTGACAGTCGCGTGGTTCCACTGTTCACAGGGCAGATCCTCCAGCTTTGAAAAACTACACCAAACCAAAAAAACAGACATCAGTTTTTTTTGTTATTTTTTTTATTAGGTGACCTTAATGCATTGAGACATGAAAGGACTAACCATAAAAACCCCTTGAAACTGTAGCATTACACAGGATGTTTTGTGGATAACCGCTCGGCCATATTCACTTAAGTAATTTGACATTTGGGAACGCTTTTGTTGCTGAGTTTGATGATAAGAAGCTGATCATCTTAGCTTAGAATTAAGGCTGGAATCAAGGAAAAAGCAGCAACAAAATCTGCACCACAGTGTGAACCAACCAGGTGTACATGAGAAATATTTCTGAGATGCTTTTTGTGTCTCAGAAATGTTAATTTGCATACAAGATTTTCCATCTAGTGATGCTGTAGCACCAAAGCTAAATGTAGAAAACCACATTAGCCAGATTTCAAAGGTCCTCAATTGGCTTCCCATTCAATTTAAAGTGGATTTTTTTGATTTTGTGTTAAGTTTCTAAATGTTTGAATGTACTAGCTCTTGAATATTTGTCTGATATAGTGGTTAAATACGCCTCTAAAGTCATCTACTTCTGGTGTCATAGATATTCACAGAGTAGAGCTAACATCTACAGAGACGCTGTATTTTGTGTTTTCAGCTCTCGAACAACTGATTCAGTAGATAACAAAACTTTGAAAGTGCAGTTATGATTGCATTTATGTACTTTTTTTGTAGGTTCATGAAATTTACTGGTGCCAAACCTATTTATTACACTTATCATGTACTTGTGTATTCATTGTATTTACAATAATGTGTATTGCTAATGTTTTTTTGAAATATTTTTGTTTAATTTTATTTACTTTGAGTGGCACTTGCTGTGAAGAAGAAGAAGAAAAAGGAGAAGATCCTCCTTCATCACCTATTGTACTTGACTTTTTGAAAAAACGAATGCTCATTTTTGGATCATAGCAACCAAAAGAAGGCTAAACAAGGTAATACAAGCTCCATGCTAAGCTAACTGGCTGTTGTCTGTAGCTTCACATTCACTGATTAGTAAGTAGAGTGATATCAGTGTTGTCATCCAAGTCTCAACAAGGAAAGTAATCTAAACCTTAATAAACACCCGCTCATCATGCAAACGTTATGTATCAACCACAACCCACTGCTTCCTGTCGATGGACTATCTTCCTGCATTCTCCCTGTTTTTATTTAATTTCAACCTCAAATAAATCATTTCAGCTCCGAGCTCAATATGCGCCAAAGCTCTGCCATGGATACACTCATAAACACGTAAACAAACCTGGCTGGTATGTGCCAAGACAATAACAATAATAACCCCTCTCATCTGGAGTTTATCTGTTTTTATCTGTCCATCAGGATCCTGCTTCACTTTTTCTAGAGAACTTGGAGTTCCTGGCACACCGGCACTTCTCGACAGAGACAGATAATAGATAAATCCCCACCGGGTTGTTCAACTGTGGCCTTTAGTGTTCCAATGTTGCCGCTTTCAAATTTGATAGATATGCTAAATTCTTCCGCTGCAATCAGCCGCAATGACATCAGCCGCCCAGTGGACCGAGTGTCTGATTCAGTGCAGCAGCGGATCCACAAAGCATCAGAGTCCTACACTTTGATGTGAAATCTAAGGAATGAACTGAGATCCAGATACACTGTAAAACAAAGAAATGTAAAAAAAAAAAAAGCTAACAAAAAAAATGAAAATCTGGCAGGAAGAGGGCCTGAAAGAATATGCTCAACAGTGGAATGCTGTAATTTTCTGAAATAAATAAATGAATAAGAAGTAAAAATAATGGCAAATATCTGTTATCATTTTTTAACAGATTTAAAAACAGTTTGTACAGTCAACATGTAAAGCAATACTGTTGTTTAACAAAACTAAAAGTAAAAAATAGTAAAAAAAAAAAAAACTAGAATAATGTAAGTCTGTAAAATAACAATATTATACTAGCTTTCAGTCATATACAAACATAAAAAACAATATATCAACTTTTCCTTTCAGTAACAGTAAATATCTATAAATAATGATATTTATACTAATTTAAATACAGTAAAAGTGTGTTTTATTTGAAGGTCAAACATTGTCACAGATGGAACTTATAAAAATGCAGATTTTTTTTTTTACGTGAGAAGTATTTCTAGTTTTGGCATTTTTTTTGCAGTTAGCATGTGAATTAATGCTTTTTTCCCCCCTGTTGTTTTTCAAAATATTAACTTTGTACTACACTGTAATGTACTTTTTTCCCAGGTAGTAACAAATATCTGTAAAATAATCAGATTTTTGCTGTTTTTTACTCAGTGGAAAAAGAGTGCAATTTTATTCTATGTGTTAGTCACACACTGTAATGCAAGGAATCAGCATTTATGAAAATACAGATTATTGATCTGGACATTGTTGTCTGTTTTGACCTGTTTTTTTTTTCCCCACAGATGACATGTAAATAGATTATTTTTCTGTGATTTTACAACGACTTACCTGTCATTTAACTAGCAGTGAATTGTTTTTTTTAAAAATTACGTTTCAGCTGTTCCTTTTTTCTAGCATATGTAATGAAATTGTAAATCTTTTTACCTTTGTAGCTGAATACGTAGCGTGACCATGTGGTAAACCTCCATCAACATGTCGGCGACTGTAGCTTCTGGAGCGTCGGTCAGAAAGTGGATGGGCAGAGGGTTCCACCTTCCCACCTTGATGATACCTGGACGTAGACACAGATTTCGCTCAGTTTTTGTACACATTTAATGACAATAATTGATAATAATGCAATACAGATGCAGTACTACAAATGTGGTAAGGTTGCACAATGGCACGTTGTAATGAAAAGAAAAAGAAATCGGACTTTCTCACACCCATAGTCTTGCATGTTAAGTTTTAGGTGACAGAACCACTGTGGTTAAAAGTTTGGGAAAGTTAATTAAACATGTTTCTAGTAAGAACCAATACCAGCATGACTCGCTAACATGAGGAAGTGCTGCGAGAAATCAGAATGGAGTCATAAAGAAATGCTTATTCATGCTTCAGTTGGACAGTGAGCGGATTCTGCAGAAAAACTAATTGAAAACAGTTTCGGTGAGCGTTTTTGCAGATACATTTCACATTTTACGACTTTGCAGATGCAGCACATTCATTAAAACGTTTAAGTGTACATAAAAATGTCTCCCAAACAAGTTGCTGCAGCAAATCGGTTTGTTTATCAAAGCAGGGTTCTTATTCTGCGGAACTACACATACTTGACATTATTTAAAACTATTTTTCAAAGCGGAATGTTGTGTCTTTCAGACAGCTTCAGACACAGTGAACTGCTGATTTCCTGTGTTGTATAAATGAGATATTATCTAGTATCATCACAGAATAAAAAGGATTCATTTACTTGTTGACTCAAAAAAGGCCAAAAATGTAAATAATGTTAATATCAAGTACTGTTTCTTTCATGTGACTGTAGAATTACAATGTTTCACTGTATTAAAACCTGCTAAACATATCATTATAACACAGATATTTACCATTATTTTTTACAATTGTTAATGTATTTTTCTGTCCTCCCATGTAGACTACACTAGGCAGCTGTGCACAAAGAAGCCTCAAGTCTTTACTCAATTACTGTAGCATAAAAAATAGATTAAAAAGAGTAAAATACAGATTTTTGCTGTCAGATTTGCCTCAGTTGAAACAAAGTTGTGTTATCTTCCCGGTGGGCTGCCCCAAGACAAACCTGATAAATGTGCAACTCACTTTCATTGGCAGCAAATACAGATTATTTTTATTTTATTTTCAGCTGTTTGAATATTTGCTCGATTAGCTTGGTAATTATAAAATGTCAGAAAATGGTAAAAGATGTTTCAGGGTTTTCTACAGCCCAACATGATGTCCTTAAATGTCACACAGACTTAACGTTGATTAACAAAATAGTTGCTGATTAATTTAACAATTGATAACTCATTGATTCTGTTTTCACATGTAATGCTCAAAGTGCTTACAAATGAACATTTTATTATCTCAACAGCAGTTTTCCTTTACTGAAACCATCCTTATTGATACACAGAATTGTTGACCACGTATTTGTGTTTTCGCTGTGTGATATTTTGAAAAGTTCTGTGGTCTGTGTCGGCGCAGCAGCAGAAACCAAAAGTCATCCAAACCCACAAACAGAAAAAGAGCTTTTTGTTTGTGAATTAGCATGCGTTTGTGTTTCTGCTGGTGTGCACCGTCATCGTCCTTAGGAAGAATATAAGCATGCAAATACACAACATAACACACACATGTGCATTTCACCTTTACTCGCCAGAACACACAAACAGACACACACTCGCAGAGGTTGTTCTTTTTTTTCATGGGGACTGGCTGGAGCTGTGAAAACTAAACAAAGCTAATCGCATTACTATCCTCTAAATGAGATCCAGACGGGTCCTGAGGAGTCTCTCTCTCTCGCTCTGTCCCCCCTCTGCCTCCCACCTTCCCTCCCCCATATATCCCTCCTCTGATTTCCGCCGTTCGCTGTGTTTACAGTCATTTATATCTTTGATTCCACTCGGGCCGGACTGTGTTCTTAATTATTTGACCATACAGAGGGAGCATCATTAAAACACGATGTGGAAAAAGGACTGAAAACCCTTCAGAGTGAAGGAGAACCCCAGAGAACCTAAGGCCACCATGGAGGCGTTCAAGAACCCAAACAGAACCAGATATAGTTATTTTATAGTGGTCAGTCTTTGTTCATCTGGACCACATGAAAACGTCCTTTTTCTATATGAAAGCTTCAGTTTTCTGTCTGTACACAGTTTGAAACAATTTCAAAAATGACCCGTAGAACATTTTCTTTTTGTACATGTTCTTGCTGTCTGTTTGCTCAATATTCACTGCAACATAAAGTCCTGCACCTCTGCGGAAACAACGGGACCATGACTAGATGTAGAGAAAAGTCAGAAATATCTTAAGTGTGGTATGACACAGTTACAGTATCATAAATCATTAAAAAAAAATGGGGACAAAAGGAGATTGGAATCAACAAATGCCCACTTGTGTTGTCAATCCTGGAAAAAAATACTTTGACATGCTAGAGATATTTAATTATTTACATTTTACAGCCTCTTTAAACTCACCCTGCACATAAACTGAAGATATTTCACCATCCTGGTTGTACCTCTTAGCAACTTGCTGCTCCTCTGTATAGGATATATATTTATCTTTATATATTTTCCTCTCAGTCTCTCTTGTGATCTCCTCTCTACTTTGTT
Source organism: Acanthochromis polyacanthus (assembly GCF_021347895.1). Classification (NCBI taxonomy): domain Eukaryota; kingdom Metazoa; phylum Chordata; class Actinopteri; family Pomacentridae; genus Acanthochromis; species Acanthochromis polyacanthus. The sequence continues at coordinate 10,659,786 of NC_067126.1, read as the reverse complement.
AAGACACTGCCTGCAGTTCAACAGAAAAGCCTCTAAAATTTTGTCACCTGGCTGTAGGTCCCATTCAAGTCAATCATAGCTTCTCATTAGCCATAGACAGCACAGAAGTTTTCCTTTTTTTATATCTATTTTTTATGAGTACGTTTTCTGAATGAGACATGATAAATGAAGTAATTTTGATAAAATGTCACAATTTAGACCATTAAAGTTCATTCATTTTTCCAAAGGAGCCACACGTCGCACATGATAGTTTAAAGGGCTGTCGAAGAACTGAAAACCTGATGATTCTTTCTGTTTTTACAGTTTCTGGCTCTGATAAATGGTGTAATTTTCATAACTTTATCAACAATCAGCCTCCAGAATCAGAGACTCTCCTGTTAAAGTGGTGTTCAGACAGATATCTCGGGATATTGCATTTAGAAACATCATCTTTTTGCGTTCATTGAGATGTGACATGCTACCTCCCATTGTTTGAAATCACCAAGTGCTACTGTGAAATGACATGTGGTTTTCTCTGGTTTCTTTCTTTGTTTTTGCAGCTGTGACATATAAAAATAAATACTGCACACGTGACAACATGAATTTAACATGCACCAGAGTTTTTGTGTTTCTATAAAACCCTGAAACCACCCTGCCTATCCTCCACTGCTGTTGTTTTGCTTATTTTTTTTCCTGCCTTTGTCTCCACCTCACACACACAGCTTCTGTCGGCCATCTTCGACATGCAGCATCTGAAAATAAGCCAACTATTTCTCTAATGCCAAGTTGGGTGGAAACAAACGGGTGAATAAGCAAACACAAACTCGCAGCGGACACATGACAGCCCACAGAGAAATGGACATTTACATGTACCAGCTCGCATGCAAACACACACCCACCCACACAAACGCTCACACGCTCACAGTGTGATGGTAAATGCATTAATAATTGATCCATCATTTTTTGGTCTGCTGTTCAATGGGCTCTGCTTCTTGTCCACATTTAAAAGTAGAAATCATTGTTCCCATATTCACATTAAAATTCCACCTCCCAGAGACGTGCTTTTATGTGGCCGGCTGGTGGCTTGGCTCATGTCTGAGTGTGCCCATCCGCACAAATTCATACACAAACGCACACTGATGTCTGCGACTCCTCGTCAGCGCTCGCGCAGGCCTGCACACATGCATGCCTGCCTGCGTGCACGCTCAAACACACGTGCACACACAGTAATCCCATTGTCCCATGATGGTCGCAGAGGCCTGCACACGAATACCGGCCTTCTTCCAAACTGGTTCCAGGTTCCACCCCTGGCACTCACGCAGGGAAACCCCATTCGCCTGACTCATCCTCATCAGCCATTGCTGCATCCTCCTAATGAAAATCTGTCATACAGTCATTTCAGCGAGGGCTCTTCTCTGCTGAAACGCCTCTAAATTGCTCATCTTCAGTGTAATGTCTGCTCAGGGAGTAACAGCCTAAAAAATGGCAGCGGTGAGTCTTGTTACAGTGCCGCTCACGTCATCCAAAAGCTGCTCTGCTAATTTCTAACCAGACATACTTTAGAGACGCTGTAACTAAAAACGAGACCTAGTTTTGAGTTCTCTGGTTGTTAAAGTATATTTTGCGAGTGCTTAATCCTTGACAAGGTTGACAAAAGACATGGCAGACCAGGAAACCAAAAGATGTTCTTATTCATGGCTTTTCCCACATTAAGATATATGAACAAGAAGTCACTAGGAGGTTGTTGGGGTCGATGATAGACGTACAAAGCACAGAACTGCCACACAAGAGATTGGGGTTCACAGAGAGTATGGACTTCCATCTGTGGTTTAGGCAACACAAATACATTGCCTGAGAACATTTCACTGGTGCAATCTTCATATGTTTGCAGCTTCACAGATACAGTATGTATTAATAACGACACTTTCTCAATACATTAATAGAAAGATTCAAGATCAAAAAAAGGAAAGGTTGCAATTGTGATTCTTTTTAAACTTGACTTTTTTTGCATATAAGTATAATTTCTTGGAGACAGGGTTGAAAAATGATATGACAGACCTGTAATTTTTCATTTTCTTAATAGTGCCTTATCCTAGATTAACATGTTTGTCCAAAGAGTTGCTAGGAGGTTGTTGGGGTGGATGGTGGGCATACAAAGCATGCAACTGGTTTGCATACAGTATGGACTCGCATCTGTTCAGTGGGCAACAAAAATACTTTGCCTGTGAACATTTAACTGATGCCTTTCAGATCAACATATTTGTAGCTTTAGACATTTCTACCGTTCAAGAGTTTAAGGTCACTTGTCCTTATTTTTGAAAGAAAGGCATTGTTTTTAATGAAGATAACATTAAATGAATCAGAAATACAATCTAGACATTATTAATGTGAGAAGTGACTATTCTAGCTGGAAACACCTGATTTTTAATGAATATCTCCATAGGAGTACAGAGGCTCATTTCCAGCAACCATCACTCCTGTGTTCTAATGCTACATTGTGTTAGCTAATGGTGCTGAAAGGCTCATTGATGATTAGAAAACACTTGTGCAGTTATGTTAGCACATGAATAAAAATGCGAGTTTTTATGGAAAACATAGAATTGCCTGGTTATGAATGGTTATGAAAGTTATGAATGGTAGTGTGTATGAACATCATTTCTAGGAGACAGGTTGAAAAAGAACATGACAGACCAGGACACCAAAAGATGTTCTTACTAATGACTTATCCCAGATTTACAAGGCACTTCTAAGTTATTTATTAAGAGACAATGTTTAGTTTGAATAGCTAAGATTGTCGTATGCCAAAGGGGTGTACAAACTGTAACAGCATCCAGTCTGAACCGCTGCTCTTGACAAACTGAGCTGTCCAGTAAACTGCTGATCTGCAGCGGTGACCCTTTGTGGCCTGTCAGACGTGGCACTGCAACAATACCGTCTCTCTCACTGACCACCGTTAACTGTTCGCTGACTAAAGCCGTAAAGTACAGGTCTGCTCCCATCCATTCTATAAAAGCCTTCAAACCCTTATAATTGAAATAAACAATATCTCCCAGTTAATTACTGGGCTAAGCTAATTAAAGAAAGGCCGTGGGACTTTAAATACACCGCTGGGACACAAGAATGCAGGACACAATTCAAACAGGGAGAAAATAGCTGGGACTCTGTGTAATTTTGGTCGTGGACCGCAGGGGAAAAAATGTATAATTTAAGCCAGAAATTATTCATTTAACATAAACGCTTGTTTTAAAAAACAAAAAGTATTCATTTGAGAGAAGCTGGGGGAAGTGTGTGTGTGTGTGTGTGTGTGTGTGTGTGTGTGTGTGTGTGTGTGTGTGTGTGTGTGTGTGTGTGTGTGTGTGTGTGTGTGTGTGTGTGTGTGTGTGTGTGTGTGCCACTATTTTGTCTACGATACTACATGACTACACGGTATTCCACGGCGAGCGTACGCCAGATCAGAGTGTGCAAACGCATCCTCACAACGGGTTAAACAGAGTGTGTGCGCGCCTCTGAGTGAACATTGCTCAAGTTTTGTTTGTGTCGAGTTGTGATGTCCCGTTCAGTGTTGCCTTTGAAGCCCCTGGTGTGGTGTTTTTTGTGTGGAGTGCATTGATGTGGACAGGGGGACCATTGCGGCTCGCTGTTTTCCATACACACTGATGAAACAGACAGACAGACAGACAGAGACCTCCCCTGAAACTTGGCAGAAACACTGAGGCTAAACGTGCTGCTAATGGCCTTCATGTGCAGACCGTGGCCAGCGCTCGCCATACCATTTTTGAGTGGCTATTTTGGGCCGTCGCTGTAGGATAATGTGCATCTGAGTGCTGTTTGTTTTTCTAACTCGCTTTAACAGGCTTTCAATTGCAGCTCTGAATGTTACAGCCAAGTTAATAAATGTTTTTGTTTACACATTTAAAGACAAACAGACTAATAATAGAGAAACAGATTGCCTTTGCGTAACATCTGAGAGGAGGAACACGCTGCTCTCTCACTTAGAAGATATTCCTCATGTTATTATCCTTCAGAAGAGACTTTTTGTGCCACTAATATATTCTGCAGCCCATCTATATTTTAGGGATTTTGCATGTGATTCTATTTTATGCTTCTCCTGCTTGTTGCATTACATCCACAATTCCAATATCCTGATAACACTAGCGCTGTGTGGAATCTCATTTTTGTTGTTTTGCTAGCAATTTCTACTCGACAAAGCACCTGCTGAGGTATTTCAACCCATCACTGTCACTTTATTAGGAAATAAATCGTTATTGCACTGCATCTGAAGTCAATCTGTAACTGCTCGTGCATGTGTCAGCAGACAATTTTTGTAATAATTTTATTTAACCTAATTTACTTCCAAAAAAAGCGTTTTGGTCACCTAAGGCTTCATTAAACGCTGTCCTAATGTCTGGTTGCTTGCGTTTCTCACCCTTTAGCACTAGTTTTTTAATGTTATTACATACCAAGATCTCAGCTTTTTACTTTAAAAACAAAAGAAAACTACCAAACATGACCGATGTAATTAATTATGATATGAATCATTCTCTTTTACATGACATCTGCATTTACATCTTTATGCTATTTGATTGCAGGATAGTGTTATATTCTTGTAATATTTTGCAGCAAAAATGAAAAAGAAGCTGCCGTCGTTGCAGCACTTCATCCTCATTACAGATGCTGGATGTACATATGAACAATCCTCACCTTGAAGAGCAAAAATGTGAAGAATTTGATGCTGAAATTGCATTCTATTTACACTTGACCAGATGGCTTGTGTGCTATGTAATGCTATAGACGATGGTAGCCCAGTCTCACCAAAAAATGTGCAATAGCTATTTTGGATCACTCTGCAAAGTATTTTTGACAGAATAAAATACAAAAAAAAACGTGTAGTCCTTGCGTTCTTTCGGTGCTATTCATGAGGCGATACTCGTTACCCAGCAACACAGAAAACAACCAGAGCTTTGTGTTTAGCGTTTCTTCAGGGGTAGTTTAATCCAAACCATGATATTCCCCTAAATCTGACCAAGTGGGTTTGGTGCCTAAACTTCATGAAATATTTTTTATAGCATACACAAAAAGAAACAGCAACAGGAAACTTAAGTATGCAGTGTGCGACAACGCCAGAGAACAAGGGGACCACACGACCTTAAAGTCCTGTGTCCTGGGTAAAAGTCCTGTGAGTTTTTCTGAGGGCGGGGCGGATAAACAGCCGTGAATCCGACATGATTTACAGAAAGTGACAACGTATAGTTACATATGGAGTATTTTAAGGCCAGAAGGTAATATTTTTATTGAAAAACACTGTTAATCTGACATTCCTGTAACCAGAAAGTTGTTGGATTAGTGACCCACTGTAAGTGTAGATCTCTTGTAATCCGTCTGCTACAGACTAGAACAGGTTAGCGTTTCCACTTTTTATTCAGTTTAAATGTACATTTAAATACCATCACTGGTTAAAAAAAAATCCACTTATTTTTTTAACTTTAGTAACGTGTTTTTTTTTTTTTGCAAGATGACGTAAATGAGTGAAATAAGCGGTCAACACCATGACTGAGACCTTGTACCTTGAAACTGCAGTGTTTTTCAGGCAAGAGGGGATTATTTTCATTGAAAAAACTCATAAACATGTTATTTTGATGAACAGAGAGGAGTGGTAAATCAAAAACCAGTGACTGATTATGTGATTACATGTAACAGACTTATATGCTGTTCTGCTAAAGATGGTTTGTTTAATTTGGACTGAAAAGCTGGACTGACTCACTACATTGAGGTTGCAGGTATGAGGTTGTGATTGGCTGCTGATTTCAGCTAACTTTCTGGTCTCCTTTTTTATCTGCATGCCACCGTTTCTACAATCAACGACAACTTCAGAGCACCAACCTAACAAAAGTTTTAGAATTTTAATCACAGTGCCTGTCTAGTGTGAGCAAAGTGCATGTTCTATCAAAACAATCTTTACCCTTCAAGCTGAAAGAAAATAAAGTGTTGTCAGACTGCTGGCTAAGTGAAGCAGTTAAGGGGACTACCTGTGGGGTGGCCGCTACATTTATGCATAATCTGACCACAACAACCTTTATCAATGTCAGTTTCAGGGTGAGCGTCACTGAGGAGACTAATGCTGGCTGATTCAACTCTGAGAGGACATCAAACTACATTTTATTCCCCTCGATGTCCTTGTCAAGTAGCGGTCTCCTCTCAAATATTGCCATCAACAACTCCAAACACAAAGTAAACATTTGCGCCTGCCCCAGATTTCTACAGTGAAAATCCCCCTGTACATATGGTGTATTTACATGGACCATGTAGTTCCCTGTTTATGATCTGTACATGCAAACATTATCTCTCACTTTCAGGAACCTGCATATTGATTTTCCTTCAGATTTTTTTTAAAAACCAAAATATCCTACTGTAGCTCCGAGTACTCCACATGTATACATCTTATCTAGGCTTCTGAATGCCAGTGGTTTAAAAGCACAAATGGCAACAACAAATGCTCAAGTCCCTCTTTGGGAATCGATTAAACCCCTCAAAGCTCATCCCTGTGTATTAAAATCATAAAGTTATGAATTATTTCCGTGAAAATAATCTTTTCCTGCCTTGAAAACGCTGCAGTTTCAAGGTGGAAAATGCTCATCCATGGTGTTTACTGTCTATTTTACCCTTCATGTGTCTTCTGGCTAATAAAACACACCATATGGACATGCTAACAAGGTAATAAACTTGATTTTAAGGGGGGTTTTAAAATACGCATTGTAGACTGAGAAAGCACGGAAATTCTGGCCAAAACTGTCGTAGACAGGTTTCAAGATGCCAGCTTCCCAACACATTCAGTGGAAAAAATTGGGTCACCAGTCAAATTAATTTATGGTGAACTGTTACAGGAATATGAGATTAACAATTATCCTTCCATGCACTGACGAGGATACTAATAAGTATCATGTATAAGAGGATATACACGGTTCGATTCCTGGGTGTCTCTAATAGCGGGATGCTCGTGTCGATGTAAACACACCGATGCAAGCTCCTGCAACATGTCCACAAACTCACGGGTCTGCAGACTCAACTCAAACAGTTCCTTATGGGAGATGACACAGACACACACACAAACGCTGGAGTGAGATTTCAAACAGATGGGGATCTCCCACCATTTTCAGTCTCTTGCAATAGCCTTGTTGCTCAGTGCCGCTCTGTTGTTACCATTTTATATCGATGTGAGGCAACTTCCCCAGATGGAATATTCTGCATAGTTGAGAAAAGACAGCAGTAAATGACACTGTCCTGTTGCAGATCACTACCATGTGTGCAACAATAAATTACAGAGTTTTTCTTTTTCTCTGCTTCATAAACATTCTCACACGTACTGTACACACACACACACACACACACACACACACACACACACACACACACACACACACACACACACACACACACACACACACACACACACACAGTGTATTTTTGTCTTGCGGAGACATTCCTGTCCGGCTCTTTGTTGTGTCTTTAATGAGTTTTACAGGCTCTGTCTGTGTCTCAGTTGTGTTTTTGAAGCATTCTTGTGCTTATTGCCGCTGTGACAGTGCAGTGTCTGCCCTAAATAGACGACCTCACATCCAGTTTTCTTCTCAGACCGCTGATTAGAGGGAGCGTCTCCTTTCAAAGACCATTCCCGTCTTGACCCCTGAGCTGCAGGGTATTTAATTCTGACTCAGGATCGTAGTTTACACTGAGAGAGACACTTGGTGGTTGGAAAGTCATGACTATTAATAACGGTCTGGGTGAAACTCTTGTCATGCTAACAAAAAGAGGCAGTTTGACCTCAGATATTTAGATAATAGTATAGTACCCATATTTGAACTGTATTTCTCTATGCCAGGCAGAATGTTTTACTGATTTTGGCAGTGTCATCGCTACTAAGTGCTCTACTTGGGTGTCTTTTAACCTTTTGACATGGACTTTCTGTCTGAAATTTGACTTTATTGTTGGTCTAGGAGTTTTTTCTCTTCTCTCTCCTACTATTGTTACATTGTTATTGTTTGATTCTTCTGTTTGTGACGACACACGTTCTGCTCTTTTGAGGATTTCTAGATAAAACAGCTGCCTTCATGAAGTAGATTTCAACATTTTAATCATTACAAAGCATGAAAACAATGCTATGAACTCCTGCATACTTTAGAAATACTGAAAGTTGGACGGACTACAAAGTTGTTGGCACACTCCCACACACCTAACAGGTGTGCAAAGATTGTTTTCAGATAAATAACAAAGCTAAAAGCGAGCACAAAAAAGATAATCAAGTCCAGCACCTTAACATTCTTATGTGGAGAAGGACAGATTCAAATGAAAAGTTTGACATTTAGGGAAATATGTTCAGTCTGTTTTTGCTCAGAATTAGATGATAAAATCAAAACCTCTTGCACTGACAGTAAGTATGTAGCTGGAGCTCTTTAGCTTAGCATCCATCTGTTCAATTTCTTTAGCCTAACTGCAGATGGTTTATGGTGGCAGCAATCTAAGCAGGACATTCTCTGTTTCTAGCAACCCTCCATCTGACCATCTCACACTACTTTATTACTTTATCCTATCACTTGTGAGCAAAATCTTGATTATACTTATACTCCTTGGCTACAACAGAAAGGCTAGAAGCAGCTTGCTGGACTAAACAAAGCAGTTGTTTAATTAGACTTCTAGATACTGGTTGGTGGATTTTTTTTTACTTTCATACAGAGCCTGTCTAGTTGTTCCTCCTTGTTTCCAGTCTTTATGCTAAGCTAAGCTGACAACAGGCTGATTGTAGCTTAGCATATTTAGCATACAGACAAGAAACAGGTGGAAGTGTTTGAGCCAAACTAGGCCTGTAGCCTGCTAATATTTTATGGACACAGCAGCTCCAGTTGTGTTTAAAACTTCTTAGAACATGATATTGTCAATGTTTACACCCAAAACTTTGCACTTCTTTTCTACCATATTCTATATTATTTGAGAAAAAAACTTTAGTCTGCCCCAGTACATACTACATCAAATCCAATATGCTACAAATACAATGATGTCCTTCTACAGCCAGTTGAATTTTGCAGTATGCAAGCCAGCATGCTTTTCTGGACGTTTTTACCCACAATCCTCTGCACTCTTATGTCACATACATATGGTGTAACACAAAAGTGTAAACAAGTTTGAGCGCATGAACAGATTCTTTTGCACTACAGTATGTGATGGTCAACACATGCAAACTTAACCAAACAGAATGTAGTTTGTGAGGGCAATTGTAGTACGTACGCAAGTAAAGAGAAAAAATGTGTCTCACGCTTGGTTTGTACTTGCTCTGCAGTTTTAAGAGCACAGTTGCAGCATTAGCATGGTAACTTTTATTTGTGTGCGAGCAGATGGTAGCAATACTTTACACATAATTCACTTTAAGGAATTTTAAATTACACTTCAACTTACAAAATAGCTAAGGGCTGTTACCAGAGCTCATTTTGAAAACCTAAAAAGACGAATTTGCATTGTGTTCCCAAGGATGGAAAGAATAAAAAGAGCGGCAGCGTAATTGTGTTTGTCTCTGCGACTGACCGTGGGCTTGTGCGGCCGAGCTGTGGGAGTAGCCGAGGTTCAGCAGAGCCGTCTCCACCAGCTGAGAGAAGAGAATGTCCTTCCTGACCAGGACAAACTCTGCATGCTCCTCTCTTCCCTCACATCCGTCCGTCGGCATCCCGCCGTCTGACTGCTCCACCACACAGAAGACCGGAATCATCAGACCTGTCGAGTGGGACACAAACGGGAAGAGCAGAAGACAGCGAGGAGATGTTTTTTTAATGCCTGGGTTTAATTTCTATCCCTCGTAGGCAGCAAACATGTGGATTGCATTCTTAGTGGGTGAAGCCTGTAATCACTTCATCCTTTTTGTTCTACGCTGTTGAATATTGCAACACCTGAAATTTTCAATGCACTGCAATCAACCAGGAATGTAAAATAAATGATACGCAGTCCTAAATAGACTCTAACAGTGCTGCTTGCTGTACGCTACACAGTCCCATGAATTTAATCTAACGGCCTATTAGATAGGCAGTCATAATAACGACTCCCACTATCAGACATGCAAAGCCAATATTCAAAGTCCTACATGGCAACAACAGCTTATTTCATTAGTTGATTAACTCTCTGTACCCCTAAACCGGCTGGCAGGTTTGAAAGACGTTCAATTTTGAAAGGAATCACTGTAAAACAATAAATCTTTAGATTTTCAACGGTCCTTTAACATATTGTGAGTGAAAATTAACCTTTGTTGAGCAGAGGAGCACCAATTTTATTTATTTTCCTTATTTTTACAGGATCTTGTGCAAATTGTTTATTTTGGGCACATTCCTAAATGAGATGTGTAGAATAAAGTGGTTTCGATGAAATGTGACAATTTTGAGCTTCAGTTTGGCAATTTTTTTTGCAATATCACACATGATACAGTCAATGATTTGTTTTTATACTTTCTGGCTCTGATCATTTTGGGTATTTTTTAAACTAATATGTCTTTCAAACCCCCCAGTGTGTTTGAGGTTCAAAGGTATGAACTTTGTAATTAATCTGCGGTCCACATCCACGCTAAACTGCGGTCAGGGATTCTTACAGATCCACTACAGTTCAGCATCTTGCTTTTTTTGTCACATGATTTTTGGTCACATCTAAGTCAGTCATGGCTTCTTTTTTCTTTTATTTTAAAAAGGATCCTGTGCAAACAGTTTATAGGGAAATTTCTAAAAACATTTAGAATGGAGATTTTGATGAAATATGACAACTTTATTAATTTTCTGCATGTCACACATGATACATTCAAATTCTTTCTGCTTTTACCATTTCAGGCTCTGATAAATAGTGTCATTTTGGTATTTTTTTTTAAAGAAAAGCATGCTATTGGATAAAGTTTGCAATTAATTTGTGGGTTACCTGCATGCTAAACCATGGTTAGGAAGCCATACTGATCAACTCAGGTCCATTAGATCGCAAGAAAAGCTGAAAATACGACAGTTTTCACCATTTTATGCTCCGATAAATTATGTTATTTTGACTGTTTTTTAAAAGAAAACATGACTTTTGTGGTAAAATGTGTCCTGTGCACCGCTACTGTGCATGCTTTTTTTGTCAAGTTTTTTGAATTACTTTTATATTTCTAATCACTTTCTGTATTTGTCTATGTTCAAGCCCATACCAGTTCTCTAAACACTGGCATTTTTTCCCCTTTGTAACCTTGATCTGCCTTTTAGTTCTGTTTTACTTGCGCCCCTGATGCTGTGTTGTCCTGTCTGACCTTTGCAATTTAGCCGTCTTGTTGCTAACCTCAGTGGTTGAATAAAGTCCAAATAAAAATGGACACAGGCACTTATTCCTCCTCCTCCTTCTCAGTATTTTCAGTATCAGCTTACACTAAGAATCTAATTCCAAAAATTCCTTCCTCTTGGCTCCCTGCACTAATATCAATCCTTCCCCACCAATATCAACCTTTTTCCTAAAAGGCTTTTGGTTTTGGGCCACCTGTCAACGGGCAATTAATTAAAGCCCTCTGAAGAAGTGATGGACTGAGAGCATTAGGCAGCGTCCCAGCACTAATAATACAGGGCACGGCAGTGTGTTTTACTGCACGGCTACGACACAATACCAACCATACACACACACTCACACACACACAGTCCTTTTCCCGGCACACATCCATACAAACACTCGGAGGTGCATGCAGCATCAGCTCCCCCTCTACCCTGATCCACCCCAGCCGTTGTTTTAATCAGTCAATTCCTATATTTCTATTTCCTCCTCATTAATCACTCTGCTCCCAGTCCTCCAGGCTCTCATGGAGTGAATTACACACTGGAGCACCGTGCCAATTCAAGTAAGTGAATTTCCCCCAATAGGGAAATATAACTGTCAACACAGAGCGGCTCCCTCCGACCAGCACTCCTCTCTCTCTCCGATCCTCCGTCTCCACCTCAGTCTGTCTTCTCTCATATCCAGTGTCCTGTGATTTGCCCGCTGACTGTGTGATCTGGTTTGGATGATGTGATGTTGCCTCAAACCTCTAATCCCTCTAATATGTATGGGGATGAGTGAACGGGGATATTAAAATAAGATATGTGTGTGTGTGAGCAGGGAGTGTAAGTGGGTGTGTGTTTTTTGGCAGCCTCTCTTGGGTGTGAGTGTGGAAGTTAGCTGGTGGACGTATGGTGTGTGTGTGTGTGTGTGTGTGTGTGTGTGTTAATGTGCGTGTGTGTGTGTGTGGCCCCCTTCTCGTGGCAGCAGTGTGGTTTGGAGGAGACACGTCGAGTTTCCTGTCTTCAAAGACAACCCGTCATTATTACAGGCCAACCATCCGTTCAGCACAGGAAACCCCGTCCTCCTTCCTCCCTGCAGCCCTCGTCCCTGTTCTCACCCTGAAACAGGCTTCCCTCGTCTTCACATTTTATCATTCGTTCACTCTTCAACGCTTCTTCTCTTCTTACTGTGGTCAAATTTGTAAGAAAGTCAAAGTGGCTCTTTGAAACAAGCGCCGCAGAAATATATTTTTCTTGTTTGAGTAATGAGTGCTGCAGAAATCTTCCTGCCAAATTTGCACAAATATATCTAGTTGTGTATTCTTGTGTCATGCTTTTACAAAATTCCCATGCCGCTTGGTAGGAATGTACTGGACCTAAGTTGATCAGCACAGATCCCTAACCACAGTTTAGAATGTAAATTTATTACAAAATTCATCCCATGGCATGTTTTCTTAATAAAAAACAGCCAAAATACCCGCATTTATCACAACCAGAAACTCTACAAAGCAAAGAATTGTCAGATTTTCAGCTAAATGTATCATGTGTGACATGCAGTGAAATTAGCCAAACCTAAGCTCTAAGTTGTCATATTACTTCAAAATCACTTTCTTCTACATGTCTCATTTAGAAATCTACCCACAACAAGCTGCTTGTACAAGATCCTGTCAAGATTTTTTTTTAAACTTCAGCAACCAAAGAGCCATGACTGACCAACAGTCACATAATAAAAATAGCGATGTACTGGGCTGTAGTTGGTCTGTAAGGACCCCTAACCACAGTTAAGCAGGCATGTGAACCACAGATTAATCACAAAGTTTGTCCCTCTGAACCCCAAAACCTGCAGTTGGGTTTAATAGACATTTTTTCTTTAAAAAATAGCCAAAATAACTCAGACTGTAAGAACAGCGAGAATTGTCAGATTCACAGTTTTATGTGTGACGTATAGGAAAATTGTTCTGTTTTTTCAAGAGCACTTTATTCAACATGTGTCATTTAAAAATATGCAAAATAAACCATCAGTACAAGATCCTCTAAAAAATCAAACAGTTAAAAATATGTGCTCATAAGTGCAGCCGAAAAGCCATGAGTTACTCAGCTGTGGTCAACAGTCACATGACATAACTTCACTGATGTTTTGTTTGAGCTGCAGACAGTGTTTTCACAGCAGAAAGGAGATAAGCATGGAAACAAAAGCAAAACATACTGGGTCAATAAAATAAAACCTGCATGGCTTGAAAACAGTGGTAAAGTAGTAAAATATCTGTAGCATGCAGAGCAATATTATCTGTTACAGTATTAATGACACCTGTGGATACTTAAACATATTGTACATGTTGATTCCATGTTTTTTTTTAAAGAATTTATGTCATTACAACTATGTGAAACTGCACAAAAGACATTTTGCTCAAGATTTAGATGGTTATTATCAGTGTTCTTAAATCATCATTATGCAGGTTGAAGAAAAGAAAATATGATTAATTCTCAACTTTTTCATAAACCTGAACACTTCCAGAGGGAGGGAACCAGGCATCAAGGGGGAATAAACACCTTTGACTCCTTGATAAATGGGACTTTACATGTTTAACATTGTTCCTTGAAACCTGCTGCTTTCTAATCAAGTTAATGTTGTAACGTCAGATTATTTCTCTGAACATATTTTAACACTGATTCCAGTGTTGAAACACAAGGAGAACTGTGTGATGTGCTACAGAATAAACACTTTTACTTAACCTGTCATCTGTCATATCAGCCAAACAATTTCACAATTTAGATCCACAAACAACACGCCTGAGAAAACATCACACAACTCTGTTCAGATTAAAGTTCCAGCCTTCACATCTTTGCATCTTATTTTTAAATTTGCTTTTAGTATAAACTGTAGAAGCACTGTCTTAGAATGAGATCAGAAGGTAAACAGTGTAGAAAATCTGCAAATATATGGCTACACCCCGACACAGAGGGATAACTGCTCACACATATGCGCACACATAAACAACTTTCACAATGAATGCAGGGATCGATAACCCAGAGTGACTTGTATAAATCTTGTTTATATGGAGCAATCTCCTTTATTTGGTGAGCCCTTATTATACAGTTCCCCCCAGACTTCTAGATTAACGGTGTAGAAGCAGCGCTGCCACACTACAACATGGCACACTGGGCCAAACTCAGCTCATGGCCAGGATGTGGCTCGCTGCAGAGCCAAAAGCTGTCTTTGGGGTTGGTACATAAGAGCTCAGAAACCTCTGACACCCAGATGAGGTGGAAAGAGCTGCTCTGAAAATTATCCAGCTTTGTCTGTTTAAAAAAAAAAAAAAAGAGGCAAGAACTTCATGATCCCGACAACGTCCGCAATTTAAATTACTGCTTTGTTGTTAATGTTTTTTGCCATCACGCACACTTTAAAGAGTCGGAATCAACTGCCTCAGAAAAGTTTTAACCCCAAAATTGAATGCAGATTTCAAGCAAATTACCCTAAATGAACAAATTAATGCATTTTTCCACCCACTTCTGTGAATATTAGATGTTGGTTGCATTAAGGAAAACAGCTGTTAGAAAGTATTCATCCCACTTGAGAGTTTTCCCCTTTTATTGCTTTTCAACACTGAATAATGGTCAATGTAATTTGGCTTTTTTGAATCTTGATTGCCTTTCATACACCTCCTGGTTTTCCTTATATCAATGTGAGATCATTTCTTATCCTTATTTATTTTTATACTTATTAGTTTGTTTGTTAGCAGCAAAATAAATACCCGTGTACCCTAATATCCAGGCTAAAGTGGTTCAATTGAAGTTTAACCATTTTCTGCTATTCGTTATTAAAATAGATATTAAGAATTAACAATAATTAACTGTAATGACTGAAATGAAGCAGTTTATTATGCTAAAATGTTCAGCCGTTTTCGCTAAACCCTCTATGATAATAATATGATGACATCTCGTCCACGAAAGCTTCAGTGATGTGACATGATTCACGTGCGTCGTTACTAGTTTGCTGAATCTGTCTCCATTAAAATTGATGTTTTTATTTTGAAATTGTTTCGACTTGCAGTCAGTCTGTCACTTTAAAATGAATCTCGTCATACATTAAATGCACCACGAGGACACTTTGCTCTGTTTACATCTCTAACACCATCCTTACCTCCGAGGGGTCTTGGTGGGGCTCCGTTGTGGCGAATGCGTGGGCCGGTGGGGCTTCCATTGAGCTCCAGCCGGCCCTTCTTCCCCGGCGGTGGGAGGCCGCTGAGGTCTGGGCTGCCTCCCCTCCGCTCAGGACTGCCCTGGGTGATGGGACTCTCCCCTCCTCGCTCCATCCTCCTCCAGACCCCCAGAGGAGCTCCAGCCAGAGAGAATGAGTCTGGAATTGGAAACAGAGAGGAGACAGGGATGCAAATTACCAAGTTATGATTTACAGTAGGATAAAGAGATTGTCAAATCCTCAAATGATACCCAGAATCTGTTTATCCTCCTGCGAGTATTGTCTATGTGGTCAAAGCCTGATATTTATTTTTCCCTGCCAAAGAGCTCCATTTTGAGTCAGTTCAAAATATGCTGTCCTGCAGCTGTAAACACTCACTTTCACACCAAATGTGTATTAATGTGTAGCTGAAAATAGTCCCTCACAAATGCACTGTTGCTGCTGTTTGAGTCGTGTTTGCTAAAAACAAGGGTGTCAAATACTTGTGAAGCATTTTAAAAGATTTATGTCATTCAGACTTCCCTCTGTGGCACAGAGGGAAGTCTGAATGTACTGAGAGACTGACAACACATTTTTTGTTTTGGTCTTTAAGAGGGGATCAGTGGGCTGTGAAGAAAAACTAGAATAACTTTTTATTCAAAGGTTACTGCGCAGAGACTTTAGTCCCTAATGCAGCAGATGGTCAAGGACAATCCGTGGTCGGAAACCGGGACTCAAAGTACGAGCAACACTCTCGCATGCTCTTCTATACTACAATCGGGAATGTGGAACTGTTCCACTCACTGGAAACAAGATGGCAACCTCCTGACAGCAAGAAGAAGAGCTGCTTTGTTTATTGTGTTTAGATGGACAAGAAGAAAAAGACAAAACAGCATGTGAAACCACTTAGCAGGAACAGGAGGATGTGGAATATAGTCTAAACGTTATGACATATGTGCAGAGCACGACACCAGAGTCCCGTTTTTTCTGACACATTACAAGTAAAGGCAGATTTATACACACGTGGACAAAATTGTTGGTACCCCTCAGTTAAAGAAGGAAAAACCCACAATTCTCACTGAAATCACTTGAAACTCACAAAAGTAACAATAAATAAAAATTTATTGAAAATTAAATAATCAAAAACAGCCATTACTTTTGAATTGTTGATTAACATAATTATTTAAAAAAACAAACTAATGAAACAGGCCTGGACAAAAATGATGGTACCTCTATAAAAGATTGAAAACTATTTGACCAGAGTGACATGATTAACTCAGGTGTGTCATTTAATTGACATCACAGGTGTTTCCAAACTCATAATCAGTCAGTCTGCCTATTTAAAGGGAGACAAGTAGTCACCCTGCTGTTTGGTGAAAAGGTGTGTACCACACTGAACATGGACAACAGAAAGCGAAGGAGAGAATTGTCCCAGGACATCCGAAAAAAAATTATAGACAAACATCTTAAAGGTAAAGGCTATAAGACCATCTCTAAACAGCTTGAAGTTCCTGTGACAACAGTGGCTCATATTATTCAGAAGTTCAAGACCCACGGGACAGTAGCCAACCTCCCTGGACGTGGCCGCAAGAGGAAAATTGATGACAAATTGAAGAGACGGATCGTTGGAATTGTATCCAAAGAGCCCAGAGCAACCTCCAAAGAAATTAAAGGTGAACTCCAAGGCCAAGGTACATCAGTGTCAGATCGCACCATTCATCGTTGTTTGAGCCAAAGTGGACTTCATGGGAGACGACCAAGGAGGACACCACTGCTGAAAAAAACTCATAAAAAAGCCAGACTGGAATTTGCAAAAATGCATGTTGACAAGCCACAAAGCTTCTGGGAGAATGTCCTTTGGACAGATGAGACCAAACTGGAGCTTTTTGGTAAGGCACATCAACTCTATGTTCATAGACTGAAAAACCAAGCATACGAAGAAAAGAACACTGTCCCTACGGTGAAACATGGAGGAGGCTCAGTAATGTTTTGGGGCTGCTTTGCTGCATCTGGCACAGGGTGTCTTGAAAGTGTGCAAGGTACGATGAAATCTGAAGACTATCAAGGCATTCTGGAGAGAAATGTGCTGCCTAGTGTCAGAAAGCTTGGTCTCAGTCGCAGGTCATGGGTCTTCCAACAGGACAACGATCCAAAACACACAGCCAAAAACACCCAAGAATGGCTGAGAGAAAAGCGTTGGACTATTCTAAAGTGGCCTTCTATGAGCCCAGATCTGAATCCCATTGAACATATGTGGAAGGAGCTGAAACATGCCATTTGGAGAAGACACCCATCAAACCTGAGACAACTGGAGCTGTTTGCTCATGAGGAGTGGGCCAAAACACCTGTTGACAGCTGCAGAACGCTCATTGACAAATACAGAAATCGTTTAATTGCAGTGATTGCCTCAAAAGGTTGTGCAACAAAATATTAAGTTATGGGTACCATCATTTTTGTCCAGCCCTATTTCATTAGTTTGTTTTTTAAAATAATTATGTTAATCAACAATTCAAAAGTGATGGCTGATTTTGATTATTTAATTTTCAATAATTTTTTATTTATTGTTACTTTTGTGAGTTTCAAGTGATTTCAGTGAGAATTGTGGGTTTTTCCTTCTTTAACTGAGGGGTACCAACAATTTTGTCCACGTGTGTAGTTCTGTGTTGGTGTTTGTTACGTACTTTTCTGTGTATGCAAAACGAAAGATTAGGTGAGTCTAACCAACGTAGAAGCTACAGAGACTCCAACAAGCCAACAGCGATGACGCCATGATTGGTTGAAAAGTTGTCTCAAACTGGAAAAAATAAAGAACATTTTTAATGAGATGAGCAATGGATGAATTTATAAGCACTGCTGGTGCAACAGGATTTTTACTACTACTTAATTTTTTCCACAACAAGGACAATTGCAAATGCACCAACAATGGCACAAACACCACCAGGTGATGCCTGTATTTTCTGATGTTCCTCTTATTATTTGCAGCTGCAACAGGTAGACGTGCATCAGCAAAGCTTTAGTAGTGTTTTTAATCGACATGGTTGCTGTGCAGACAGTTTGCATGTTCCTAAATTCTGGGCTGCATGTCGTGGGATTCATGCAGATTCAGAAGGACAGTGGGCAGAAATTTATATTATGTTTTCCAATAAAATGTTCTGAGGACCCCCCACAGAGCCTCAATCCCAACATCTTAGAGTCACTGTTGGATTATATGAAGTGACAGATTTTTTTTGTCATTTTTGCACATTTTTAAAAAATTTGATTAGAAAAAGTTAATGACATCTGCAAAAGTTTTGCACTCAATTTTGATGGCTTTTGACTTTTTCCAAAAGGAGTTAATGGACTTGATAGACGACGTAAAATTCTAACGTAGTAAACATTTAGCGCAGGTGACTGATCAGCTGTTTCCCCCTTTGTCTTTGTCTCTGGACGGCGTGAAACATGACTGATACCAACTGATGTGAACGAATAAAATTACAACTTTCCTGACGACTTTCGTCAATGAGCAAAGTTTTGCTTGTTTCTTCTCATTCTTTGAGTTTTTTTAAGCATTTGGCAAACAACTAGTTTAGTTTCTGGCTTCTTCTGCTCTGTTTAATACAACTATGTAGCATATACTGCAACTTCTAAGAACACTACAGCCCGGTATATTTACTCCAAAGCAGTTTCCTAATTGTAATTTATTTTAAGTATTTCCTAACCTTTCAAAACTTTGCTTCAAACTTTTTTGACCTTCCACTGTAGGAACTTAGTACAAACTTTTACCAGATCAGCCCCGTAATCAACCATTTCAACCTTTTTATTTTCTTTGTGGTGTGAGATCTAGTTAACTCTGAAAGCTCCAAAACTGCAACACTTAGTTGCCGGACAGAACACTGGCTGAATGACAACTATGTAAATACAACAATGAAGGTTTGCTCTGTTTGCCTTCATGGTAAATTTCCCATTGTTGATGGTGATGTTAGGGAGGACACTGAGACAAAATAGTGCTCCGAGTTTGACAAATAAACGTAGAGACACTAAAAGCAGTTTTTCAAAGCCTTTCAGAAATACCTATACAGGAATTGGTACTTTTTCTTGCCCCAAAAACAACCATGAAAGAGGTTGTAGAGGGGGAGTTCTTGCAGGCAGAGCATACTCAAACGTCTTTAAGTTCCTACAGTGGAAAATAGCTTAATTACATGTAAACATGGCTACAGACAGACTGTATTACGAGAAGAGCTGTGACACATTCTCTAAGATACACCTCAGAGAAACTGTGCTGTTTTAAAGCCAAACATTTGACACACCAGATACACTTGAAGTGCCTCAAACTTTTGCGGAGGGCTGTAGATATCTAAAAAGACACGTGGTTTATCGGTGTTTGTGGAGTCTGTTCAGAGGCACTGACTTACTATAAACACCATAACAGAGTGTGATTCTCGTGGGTCGGCTGATGAAGGAGGCTCAGCCAAACGTCTAATATGGGCTAATGCCATTAGCGATGCTGCCAGGCCGAACAGGGGACACACGTAAGAGTGTCAAAGCCAGCCAGCGCTCTCAGGCCAAATGGATGCTTTTATTTACATACGAGCCCCTGGACAATATCTGCCAGCATGTGTGACCCTCAGCAGTGTCTGTGGAAAATCAGCAAAGGGAGCGAACATGGGAGGTTTTTTTGTTTTTTGTTTATTAGAGTGTGGAAATCAAGTTAGAGAGCAGATTTGGGAGTGGAAAAAACACAGAGGGGGTCTCTGCACTGAGTGACACTGGGCAGCAACTCACCAGAACGAATGAGGGGGAATCCATGGTTATTGTTTGAGTGTGAAATATTTCACAGCGCTTGATTAATATTTCTGCAGCTTTTACGGCTCCAGCTGTCGTAACTGCGAAACAAAAGCCGCTGTTTTTTTGTGGTGTTGTCTGTCCGTCCTCCCCCTCCTCCTCTACCTTCTCCCATACAGACTCTTACACAACAACAGAGCTGCAAAAAAACACCATGCACCACAAAAACGTAAATAAACTCACAATCTGAGAAGTATTAAGGGGCTTGGGCGAAATTTCAAAATGAATAATAAATTAAAAACATTAGCTTTGGCGTGATTAAAAAGTGTGGGAGGCAAACAGGCCAAAAATGCAAGTGGCAGAGTTTAATAAAAGTGGCTTTAAAGAGAGAAAAAAAAAGGAAAACAAGTTCAAAGAGTTGTGCTGAGTGGAAAGCGGTGGGTTTAAATGTGAGTACAGTGGTAGCTATAATTCATGATGTGAGGCTTGCTGAGAAAAAGGGAGGCTTTGCAAATAAATCCAACCACTAACAATGTTGTAGCTACAATAAAGAACAACCAAATATAATAGAACATTGAAGGAAATTCACTGGCTGTTGTCGGCTGTGATTTACAACCCGTGCTGCTCTTTAGTGATGATAAATGTGACTCTACCTGTCAGGATTGGGACAGACTGGGGAATAGAAATATTACTTTCTCTGTTTGTCACCACTTATTTGACAATAATCCTCTAAAGTATGTGTTTTTATCAGCGGCAGGTCTCGTCCTGCTTCAGCTCTGATCCCTATCAACGCCTGCCCTCGCCGACATCTCACCATCTAACCCGACACACACCTGCACGCACACTATAACAGATACACACCGCTTCCCAGCGTCGCCTTAATCTGTCGACGCATCCCACCGCAATTTCACTTCATTTGGTATTTTGGCCCACAGATGAAGAATGTTATCGAGCAGTTTTCCTTTCTTGGTGCCATCCCTGAGATCAGATGTCCCACTTAAACAAATACCTTCAGGTCAAGTGCGGTCAGATGAAGCAGATTTTTTTTTTTAATTTTTGGGAAAGTATATTTTCAGTTCATAAAACTTGCTAAATCTATCTATTGACATGTACAAGCATGCATATTTCCACTGCTTAATTAAATGCATGGCTGCAAAATAAAAAAATAAATCAAATGTACTGATTTAGTTAAAGCTTTTAATGAGTTGTTTTGACTTCATAATGTTGGTAATTGCATCAACTTAATATTTATATTACTTAAACTCAAATTTCTCTGTTAGTTATTTCAAAACAAATTTCAAGTTCAGTGAAATTAATAAAAATTGGCTTCGAGATGGGAGTGTATTTTCGTTTGTAGCTGTAAATGCACTTAAAAAAGTAATTCAAGGCACATTTTTCCACAACATCATTAAACTGATGGTTGGAAGATTTTTAAAAAATATAATTTACTGATAAGACAAACCTTTAAGGTTACCAATAATATTGATAACTGCATCAACTTTACATTGTGTGTAACTTAAACTCAAATTTCTGTGTTTAAACCTAAATTAAAGCTGAGGTAGCGCCATCAAATCAGCTGGAAAACTTCATTTTCTTTCACTTTAAGGGCAGCATTTCAAGTCTCCTCCCAAATTACTTAACTTTGGAGCAACTTTTTTTATTTTATTTTGCAAACTGATGTGTTATTTTAAAGCTAAAATGAAGTGGAGGTAGTTTCATCAAAACTGGCCATGGGAGGGAGTGTATTTTCACTTTTGGTTGATAATGTAGCTGTAAGTGCATTTTCAAAAGCAATTCTGTGCACCTATTCCCACCATATAATTAAATTCATGGTTGCAAGATAAAACAACTCTTAATTTCCTGATCCAGATAAACCTCCTATGTTAACTTTATTTTTGATAAGTTGAGTTGACACAATAATATTTAATTGCTGCATCAACTTAATATTGAGTGCAATTTAAACTCAGATTTCCTTCATTCAAATTGATGTAGCTTAATAAAATTGGCCGGATAACGTTTATGCACATTGAATTCAAGATTTCAAGCCTCCTTCACAAACATTTTAACTTGGAACAACTAATTTTTAAAAAAATTGTCAGCTTATTGATATTATGATTAGGATCATACTTCTGATAATTACGTAACAACTATGTAAAAATATTTTTAAATAATGTGGAAATACTAGTTGAAAAAACTTAATCTTATGAGGAATCAACCAAACCTTTGTGTTTATGCTACCACTCATTAAGTGTAATTTAAAAAAAAAAACACACATTGCCTGTTAAGGAAAAGCTCAACTATTTCATGTAATGTGTTGGTTAAAAGATGCAGCTCAAAAAGATTGATGCTAACTGTTGTATTACTTACTCATTTATTTGAGTTTAAGTGTGACTTTGTAGAGTGTAGGAATGTCCCAGTACCAAAAATTCGTTAGCTGGTACCAGCACGGATACGAATTCTACGATTCACAACGCCATATCGATACAACAGTGAAAAGTAAACCAGTCAAATGAATGTATTTGAACATTCTTTACTTCAAAAAAACTTGGCAGATTGGAATTTTCAGGTATTAAAACAAAATTACTCATAAATAAAACAAAGCAATAATGTGCTTTGTTATGATAGCAAGGCTTTTCCACTGCAGCTGCCTGATACTTGAAGAGAAACGAATCGAAATAGCAAATGTGTTAAAAAGTATCAACATTGCCATAAACAGTGGAATGCAGCCTTGTTACTGCGTGTTATAAAAACTCCCTCATCACGAGTTTGTGTCATATTTTCTGAGCCTCTTAAAGCTTCAGATGTATTCGGCTGTAGTTAACCTTTGTTCACGCTTTGTGTGCAGCTCTCTCAGTTTGCAGAACATTTCCGGATGCGTTCGTCGTGTTGACATGTTGTTCATCTGAAATAACAGCCAAAAGTCTCTCAGCTTGAACGCTGTGTTCACATCTGGACGTCTGTCTTTGAGCTTCTTACATCACATTGAGCTGTTTTCTCCTTTAATGCAGCCTGTATTTTACCTCGTCCCCGATCATTCGACTTTTATGATGTTTTATTCCCGTTGTGATCTGTTGATCCAATTAAAAATCTCCAGCAGGCTTCTTTTAACAGCTCTTGTTCTCTCCTTACCTTTAGTACCATGAAAAATAAGTACTTTAAAACATGGTATCAGCCTGTTACATCTGCAGCCGTAAGCAAATATAAGTATTTATTACCAACCATAAGCGCTCTTGTGAGGATCATGCGGCTGGTCTGTCTGGAGGACGAATGAGGAGCCAGTTATACAAAAACAAGAGAGAACATTTGAGATCAAGATTTTAGTGGGACTTTTTTTCCATTTCTTTTCCATGGGGAAAAAAATAAATCAATAATCTGCATGTTTCTGTACATCTGGTGAGTCTGATTTGTAGGCAGGTGCATCTCTGTAGCATCACAATTTCCTCATCTATAATGGTTATTTTGTGACTAGAACTGCTATAATTAACTCAATAGTCGATTAGTCAGATGATTAACACACCAAAAAACTTGAGGAAAGTCACATTATTCCATTATAGAAGTAGCATGAGGCCGCAGCCAGCAGTTATTTTCTGTTTGTGGACTTATTCTGTCTCAGGATTTAACTTTAAGACCATAACTATTGTTTTTCTTTTATGGAACTGCCTCTGTTTTTTTGTACATCAACTAGAGCTGCAGTGAGTAATCAATCAGTTGTTGACCTTGACAATCGCCAACTCTCTTGAAAACTGATAACTGGTTTAAGTCATTATAAAAATAAAACAAATTCAATTATTTGATTGCAGCTGGTTAAATGGGAACATTTCCTGGTTTCTTTGGGACAAAAACAAGACTTTTGTCATGTCCTGCAATCTAGATAATGCCCTCGGCCTCGTTGCTATTTTAATAATGTGTCGTTTAATTGTTCAGCTCTGTAAAGATGAATCTCTGTGTGCTCACAGCTGCACTTACCCACGTCCAGTTTGTGTGTAGTATTTCCTCAAATAGTGACCAGGGCCTTCATTTAGCTCACCTGCAGGAGGCCTGTATTTGAAGCAGGCTTGTATTAGAGACAGGAACCTAATGTCTGATTCCCTCTGTAGCAGCTACAAAGTGCATTTATTTATCTGTTTGCTTTGGGGTTTAGATGAAGAGGATGAGCAGAACATCAATATTATCTGTTGACCGTCACGTTTCGTCTCAAATCTTCCAACCTAATTTTTTGCTTGCCAGTATTTTCATTTTAATCAACAGTCTCTGAAGTACAGTAGGGATGTTTTTTCAAACATGTGCGGTGTCTATTTAGCTTCTTCACTGCTTTTTTCATTGATAGTAGTCGCCAGTTGTAGGTACGATTTCTCAGTCTATAAGGAACGTTATAAAAAAGGTTGGACTCAGTACAACTCCACCACATACAAACCCAGCAGCTCTTAATATCATCACTTGTAATGGAAGGATCTTCTCAGAGCTATTTTCAGAGTTGACAGGCCACCGCTGTGAGGATACCACGATAGATCCACTGTTTCGGGATGAATACCTTTATGTAAAGAGGCTGTATTATCTATTTCAACACAGCTAATCAGTCAGAATTTAATCACTTTAACCTTGAAACATGAAGGACTGACTCTTTGGGATTACAGTCCCGAGCACTGCAGGGCTATAAAAAATGAATAATTACAAACATCAGACACTGACTGCACACATGCATGCTCTGACTGCAACCGATGATCACTTTCTTGATCGTTAGATTTGGTTTTTGCGCTGTAAAATTTCAGAAAATGTTGAAAAATGTCCATCAGTGTTTCCGAAAACCCAACATTAGTCATCGTCATATTCAGTTTACTGTCATACAGGACAGAAAGCAGCAATAAATTACTTTATTACTAATCAATCGACTAATCGTTGCAGATGTATGTGAGGATGCAGCCTGCAGTTCAGAAAGTATTCTACTGAATGCATTACTACTACTGTGCAAAAATACTTCACAACAAGTAAACCCGATGCATTTAACATACTTCACTGGTTTAGAAGTACTGTCAGCTAAATGTGCTTGAGTCTGCTAAATGAGAACGTAGAATTGTAGAATTAAGCCCCTGAATCCAAAATCATCCAGCGGCTTTGAAAAGTGTGTTCTCTTTTGAAAAAAAATGACATAATTACACCATTTATCAGCCAGAAACTGTAAGAATTGTTTCACTTTTCGACGGTCTGTGAGACTATTGCGTATGAATTGGGAAAAATAACCAAAGCTTCCCCAGAATCCCCAGTCAAAAATGTTTGGTTAAACTGCAGGCAGTGTTTCCACAGAGCAGAACGGACAAAAGAAAAGAAACTGAGAGGAAAATAAAACCTACTGGAGAAATAAAATAAACACAACATGGCTCACAAACAGTAAACAGAGGAGCAAGTTGTTGGAAGATACATTCAGCATGGTGAAACATCTTTGTGGAGTTGATGTGCAGAGTCGAGTGAAAAAACTGAGTTTGTAGAGGTTGTGAAAATTTAAGAAGTTAATATTCAATGGTATGCAGATATAACTGCATCATGCTGCACAGCATGGCTCAAAAACAGTATACAGAGGTTGCTGGATGATGCATTCAGCATGGTGAAACATCTGTCTAGAGTTCAGTTGGAGTGCAAAAAAACAGATTTTTAGATTGTCATGGCAAAGTGTTCTAACCCTCAACCCAAATATAGCACTGCAGTGTCGCTTCAAATGTTAGACCATTCTTGAAAACACAAAACTTTGAACCTATTTTTCTCAAAAACTACAGAATGTTGGTTAGACCACTCTGCTGCCAAACCCTTCATATATTGCACATGTTAGTTACAGGCTTGTTAAATTCTCCTAAAGTATATAATCAAAGAATTTCAACTTTTTCCTAAATTCTTTCTACTTCGATCCATTGGTTGTTCTGTTTCCACAGAGGTGCAGGACTTTATATACAGTTAAAAATGAGATCTCAGTGAGTTAAAGTGTTACAGGAGCAAATAAAATCCCCCAGAAAGTGCAACGAGGTCAGCGG